>NC_086344.1:2603428-2907384 GCF_032445375.1 Bacillus rossius redtenbacheri | reverse complement strand
GTTTTCGGTGATACTAACAAGGTCTACAGTGGTAAACGTTCTGTATGTCATTAAGCATAGTGAAAACTGGTACTGACTCGTAAACGATTTTATTATATTATAAATTATATATTGTAAATTATATATATAATTTAAATAAAATTAATAGGTATTATATAATTAGCTACTACAGTTAAAGTTTAACGTTTTTCTGCAGGGTGAATGTATTCAGAATCAAATAAAATAAATAACTGAAACTATTTATGGTTTAAAGGCAATGCTGCTAAATACTTCGTAATATGGTTTTAAAAAAATCAGGAAACATTATTTGATTTTACCGAGCCTTCAATAATTTATAAATTATAAGATATTTTTCAATATTAAAATCATATAATTTTTTTTAAAAATAAGTTTTAGGTTTTCTAACAAATTACTTAATACTATATCCTTTGTACTTATAACAATCCTCAGAAAAATTATGATTTTAAAACGTCGTAACATTTAAATTCACTAAATTAAAACATACACCAGTAAACATACTTCCTGTAAACCTATAAAAATTGTATTTCACAAATATCCAAGATGATAATAATATGCAATAGCACATATCTAGTCGCTATGACACTGGGTGGCTATAAAGATATTTTGCTGAGTTTTGTACGTTATTATATAATGATTTTATATTAAAATTATATTAATAGCTGAAGATAAATACTACAAAAATATTTAAAAAATTTAGTTCATCAAATTAAAATTATTTTTAACGATATCTTAGGATTTTACAAAGTACTTAAAGAAATATTTTGATGTTAAACTTCTGTACAGCCGGTACAATAAGTCGAGGCAATGACTCGTCAGAGCGTAACGACAACTGCAACAATCTTGCGGAGAGAGTGTGTCCGATTTCTCTCTTTCGGACAAACGTTAGTAAGTCGAAGCTACGGTGCTGCATATTTCGTTACGCTAGAAACGAAAAAATTAGTTCGTTTCTTAAACCCCATATTTCATTCTTAGATTATAATGAAGAAACAGACACTATTGATTTAAGATAGCAACATTTTCAACTCATATTACGTGTATTCCAAATAGTTTTGTTTCACATACATTTCCTATTTCTCTGTACGTGATGCTTCACTTCTAATGCGCTGTTGCATTGCATTTTGTTTTCCGTAGCTAACCCTGTGTTGACATTTTATACATACTATACAGGATGAGACACAAATCGACCGGAAAACGTCGGCAACTAAGTAAGTCGATATATTTTATTATAAGTAGAGACCTAGAAAATTCGCGGGTTCATTTCGTGTTATGCTAAAATTCAAATAATTATACCTTAGTGCTGCTTATGTCATTGGTTCACTGTTGATCTGGAGGACTGATGAACAATTAGAGACCCTCACTCGTAGAAGTGTCGAATCACAGGCCACCCAGTCGAGACGACTCACAAGTCAGCAGCCAATGAACAGTTGGCATTTGCCCGAGTGTGTAGAGGATATTGGAGTCTATATTGGAGGTCATTGAACCCGCGAATTATCCGGGTCTCTAATTATAAGACTTACTTACTTATTTACAACAGGTACAGATATATATATATATATATATATATATATATATATTTGAAACGAAATTTATAAATGATTTAAATTACATTGAATTTGGAAATGAAGAGCTGGTTTTTGGAAATAATAGTAAAGTATTTTGGATGGAACCATGAGCGCTTACAGAATGTTTTATGGTACACTTTTTTACTACAGCCGCAAATTTTGTATTTGTCGTAAAACGATTAGATTGAAATAATTGTGGGTGACAACGCGTTAGAGAAACGAGTAGGAAAATAACGGTGTTACTACCCATTGTAAACTTTGTTTTTAATCCCGTTATTCACGTTAAAAAAATTTAATTTAGGGTTTTTATTTAGGTAAACACACTCTGCTTAAGTGCATAATGCACTCCCACTGGCGAGTGTGTAGTTCTGTTGTAGTTTTCATTTCAGTAGGGATTTGTCAAGTTATAATGAGTTATGGTCTGTTCAAAAAAGAGGGTTGAGCAGAAAAGTGTGGGGAGTAAAAAAAAACACAGGCTACACTGTCTATCGGCCCAACATAGTGACTGCAGAGACGAAATTGAATTGGAAACTTTTATTTTCCTCCTCCCCGAACTGCCAGTAATGGAGTGCGACGAGAGACATCGTTGCAATTTTTGTCGCTCGCCCCCACAAACTCGATTATGTCACCGGAGCAGGACACGTTGACGTCACAAACTTGCTGACACAGGTTTCTGCTACAGTATGAAAGTTACTTCCCTGATAATGCGACTGCTCTGATGATTATTCGCTGCTCTTCATCAATCCTATAAATTTATTATTTAAAGCATATGTAAACCTATATATTAATAGTGCCCAAAATAAAATAACCGATTATTTATTAAATTATGTTCAATATCTTTGAATACACGCGAAATCCCACTCACTGATGCACTCATCACGAATTCTCCGGAAATATAATTCATACAGACTTGAAAT
Organism: Bacillus rossius redtenbacheri; assembly: GCF_032445375.1. Classification (NCBI taxonomy): domain Eukaryota; kingdom Metazoa; phylum Arthropoda; class Insecta; order Phasmatodea; family Bacillidae; genus Bacillus; species Bacillus rossius. The sequence continues at coordinate 2,904,884 of NC_086344.1, read as the reverse complement.
CTAGCACATTTATTCCTTTTACTACGTATGCATCCACTACAGACGGATTTTACGAAGATTGTTCCCAAAGGGTCAAGGGGAATAAATAATCCAAATTCCCGTTTTTAGTCAATAATACTCATGGCCACGGCTGTTACATTGTTGATGATTCATTCGCCTCCATTTGAAAAGGTATTGAATTGTTCATGCAGTCTTCGACTCCTGGAAAAAGGCCATTTATTGCATTGTTAATGCCTCATAGCGAATTATTAAATTCGTTAAATGTGCACTTTGCTACATAAGCGTACGCTAGGAACGTGTTTTTACGAAAATCAGCTCCCAAGAGAGCTTGTGAGGGCTTTAAACTTTAAAAGTTCCCGTTTTTCAAGTATATGTCCTGCAGGTTTGAAAATCGGCGACGATTTATTATACTAACAGCGCCCCGAGCTTTCACCCGCGGTTTTACGGTTAAATTTTACTAGGTTTTTTTGTTTTTCTGCATATGTGCAGAGATTTTTATCTCTCGATACACGCGAACAGCCAACATATAGCTGTCCGTGCGATAAATATGTGGTGTTGCCAGTTGTATTACTACCAATTTTTGGTGTTTGTCCTTGACTTATGTTAACAGTAATCCCAAAGGCCACTTTTAAAGGAACTGTAAGAGATTAAACTGGAAATGTAAATTCGTACCATCTTTCCTTTGACCCCTCTGGTGATAATTTTGGCCTGGGCAATATTCCTTTTCAGCTCTGTGATGGGTAACCTAGTGCCTTTGTACAAACTTGGTGCATCCAGGTTACGCATCAGTAGAAACCTGCCTTCAGGATAGACTGCACATACCCCTGTACACTCGGGCAAATAACGCAAGTTCTTGGCTGCCGTCTTGTAAGTCGTCTCAGCTAGTTTGTCTGTGATTCGATCCTTCTTTGGTTGAGGGTTTATAACTGGTTGAGATTCGTCCAATAGCAAAATTATCTAAAAGGTATATGTGTTTGAATTCTAGCCTATCACCGAATGAATCCGCGATATTTGCAGGTCTCTACACATCAGTATGACAGGCACGCTGACCTTCAAATCCAACTTATTGGATGGCAGCCCTGATAGCTACAATGAGTTAAAAAACTCCAAAGGGTATGTAGTTGCGTCATCATATGTCATCACTGTATAAATAGATGTGTTGATGGTCTCCTTACCAGGTACTTCATCGATAATTTTTTTACTAACATATCTCACCGAGTCATTCTTAGCCACCATGATCGCTCTTTCACACAACCAGTCCTCGTTGCTTATGTTTTGTTGTAAGATACAAAAATCTTAGCAATTAGGTTGTCTTCTGAGCTTACAACATTGCAGAAATTGTCTCCAAAAATCAATCATGCTTTCTGAATCCATTTCCATGTGACCTACGCCGATTTCGAGAAGTTTTTGAGTGAAGAATCCATACTTTTGTTTATTGTAGAGCTGGACTCTCATGTTAGTTGTGACGTGCAACCTTTGTTGTCAATGCTTGTGTTGCATTTTTGCGTCATGCGTGGTTCATAAACTTGTATTGTAAAACGTTGTTTTTTTAAAACTATTTGCACCTTGTGTTTACCGCGTTCTTGCTTTGTTCATAAATATGGCCTTAAACTCAAGCATTCGAGACAAGATCTATACTCATTAATAAGAAACGAAGGTTTTCGTTGTTACTCGATCACTTCCTAGGATAAAGAAGGGGCCATATATCGAAGCGAAATGGGCCACATCCTCTCAAAAAACCCAAAATTTGAAGGTTTGGAAGACAATGTGTAAGGACTTAGAATATGTTTAGTCTTCTTGGTGAAGAAACCATGAGGTATGCTATAGTATTGCAAATCATCGTACATGTACCATAATTTTGAGTACCATAAATTATGAAGATAAGCCAGCATAATTATGGTACGCGTGTATTAACTTTCGTGGGATTGTGGTACTCCTAGGAAAATTATCATACTCATTTTTTTTCCTAACTTATGGATACTTGTAATTTCTCTAAGGTATACTATAAAGACAGGATGAGTGTCGCTTTTCTATAATAGGTTTCACAAGTTCTTTCATTAATATTAAACATTAAGTTGGTGTTACCATTCAGTAACAAGGAAAAATTTAGAGTGGGGCTAATCTACTCCTGCTTTACATTTATATTGGCTTTATGGTGACAAATGAGAAGGTGAAAATATTTACATTTTATTAGTTACAATAAATAGCATATCAAGGGCAAAGAATTTCTATTTGTTGAATGTGTTTTTTTCTAAACTAGTATTTGATTTTCATTTAAGATAAACATGAGAAAAAAATTAACATTAAGTTACCATAGTATAATATGAAATTCTTTCATGAATGATGCATTGTTTTATCATGTTATTTTTTTATTTGAAAGACATTGCTTGCGAAATAAAATATAAGTGTGAATATGTATGTTTGCGTGTGTTGACTGTGTCATATTCTTTCTAAAATTGTGAAAAATATTTCCAGCTGAAACATCAGACATTTGAGTTTGCTTCCAATCTTCTAAACATAATTATTTTTTTATGTATATTATTATATATAACACAAAATTACTACAGTTTAATCTAAATATGAAAAAGACTTGAAAAAGTACTTAACTCCTTCTTTGGACCGAAATTTCGACGAAGAACTTTATTAAAATACTGCCCGTCTTGTTAAAACTGTTCCAACGGCCAATCCCATAAAGTTTCCCTTGGACTTTGTGAACTTCGGTTTCGCCATCCGCCACAGATTGCAGCACCCTTGTTGTTACACATTTCCGTTCGGTTCTGCTTCCGTTCCATTCGCGAAATTTTCGTGAATGCCTTATACTGAGAGCTAAGATGTTAAACTTTAAAAATGAAAGGAAGTTTCGCAGGATCACAGATGTTTTTGGACTCTCGGTTCCCAAAGTGATGGGCCAATGGCGGACGCACGGCTGGCCGATGACTCACCCAAGGAGACGTTGAGTGATGTGTCCCCGGATGAGAGTGATCCATCACCGGAGAGAGAATCATGTGTTTGGGCGCGCTTATGCCCGAGCGGGGTTTGATGAGCTCCTGGTTTAATCGGGCCTAAAGACCTCGAGGATTGTAGAGGGGGGAGAGAGGGGGGGAGGGCACGCGCTGAGCGGCGCAGATGGCGAAAATTATGGAGACGTAAGTAATTAATGCATTCCGTCGCTGAGAGCCGGCCGCTCCGGTCATTAGGAGAAACTGGCGTAGAGCCATCCAGCACTGCGCTGTTGAGTGTTCACCAGAAATCCACGCCTTAGTCACGTATTAACCAAAGATATGCCGCAAAGGCGTAGCCGTCACCAAAACTGTTTGGGAATTCAACAAAAGGGGGGATGTTTTTGACGTGACAACGTCTAATAAATCGATGAACGCCGGCTGCACGCACGAAAATGTGTTCCGTTACGCACATTGTCCCGTTTCGCTGTGTCCCGTTACGATCATTTTATATTGCTCTTTGCTAACCTGAACCTCCTAGTATTGCGACCGAGTTCGTGGCGTAATTCTGTTTTCATGCATTTCAATGTAACATTTTCATTGCTCTTTGCTAACCCGTTCCTCCTAGCATTGTTGCAGAGTCCGTGGCGCAAATATATTATTTTTGACAGCATCTTGGTGTTGGGTAAGCCATTTTCCTTCACATCATCCTTGAAACACTCCCATTCGTTTCCTACTTTTTCTATTATCGTCCTATCCTTAACAGAATAACACAGATTGGAAGAAGTTAAATAGCAAACATGTATAAAAGTTATAGTTAAAATAATATCTTCGTTAATGTAATAAACCTATTTGAATTAATGAGTGCAAATAAAAGTAAATTTATCAATTAAATTGTAGATTTCATTTCACTCCTTCTTTGTATCCATACAAAATAGTGATAATTCAATAAAAATGATTAATTTTATTCATAAAATTATGCAATCATTTCATCAATGTTTTGCTATCACGTTGTCACGGAAAACTATTGTCCGTAAACCGACTTTACAGACAACCAATTTTTTTTTGAGGTTTCGAGGAAAAAAAGAGTTAGGCATATTTAGGAATTCATCAGAAAAATAAGGGGGATCATTTATAGGGATTCTACAAAGAAGAAGGAAACATTATTTACGAGTGTGCCACAAAAGGGGAATAGCATTTATATGAATTCGGCAGAAGGGGAAGGGGAGTTTTTCGAAATTCAACCTCGTTCAGGCTGCCATACAATAATAGACAATAACAAAAAAAAAAGAAACATAAGTTATTAATTTTTTTTAAGTATAGTGTGCGAGTATAAGTTAATTTACTCTTACTTCAGATTCTTGCTCCTTGTTTTAATTAGGTAGATTTAGAATAAATACTAACTATTGTAGCCGTTACCATGGTGTGTTAACAAGACAAAATTTTATATAGTTTTTAGTGTTATGGTCGATAGACCCCAAAATTAACAAACGTTTATATATAAAAAATATATATATAATGAACGCAATTGGGGTTGGAATAAGAACGTAAATAAAAGTTCACTACTGTGTACGCCATTGAATCCATTCTTAGTGAAGACAGAATTATTTCCTTATGGAGTACAATTTTCAAGCTTTACGAAAATTCCGATCGCACGAGGGATGTGGTGTGGGAACCGGGAGAAATGAGGGGAAGGAGTTATGTAGGTGGTGGGGTAACTGGCAGAGGAGAAGACGTGACGGCACAGACTTTCACACCAACTTAACCACATACGTTTACACAGTCTTCAACACATTCTTTTAAATATTTTTCACACCATCTTTAACAACCTTTTATACACACTTTTATACGCACTTTTACCCACACTTTACACAGCCTTTAACCCAGCAATTAACACACACTTTTACACATACTTTTTCACACCTTACTCACACTTATGCACAAAATTGTTACACAGCCTTTAACACACCCGTTTACACACACCTCTAAACACTTTATTTACCCTTTCACACACATATATAGACACACTTATACACACACTTTTCTACATATGTCGACAAACGTTAATACACATCATTTACACATAATTTTACATAAATGTTTACGTGAAATTTTACCTACAGTTTTACAGCATTTTAACTGCCTTTAACACACACTTTTACACTCACTTTTACACACACTATTGCACAGATGTTTACGCAAAATTTTACACTCACTTTGACGAACACTTTTGCATGCATTTTTACACACACTTTTACACAGTCTTTAACACAAACATTAAAAAAAAATTTCAAACATACTTTTACACATACTTTTATACAAAGTTTTACCCAGCTTTTAACACAGCCTATAACACACATTTTACACACAGTTTTAGACACCTCTTTATACAAAAACATGATTTTACATATACCTTTACCCACCCTTTAACACAGTTTTTAACACACACTTTTCGCAAATATTTTACACACATTTACGCACAATTTTACACACTTATATATAAACTTTTACACATTCTTACATGATTTTATACACTTTACATGTTATTACACTATTATTCACGTTATATACTTTTATAAACTTTTAAACACTTTTCTCAATTTTGCACTTTGCAGACTTGTACACTCTAACACTTGCACACCTGCGCTCTTGCCATCTTGTCAACACGAGCACTTTACCCGCTCGCGTATTCGACCATTCGCGCGCTCGCGCTCTTGCGCTCTCGCGCACTTGCACACTTGTGCACTTTCATGTCCGCGGTTGTTTCTTGCGGGTGGCGCGTCACGCTATCCCCACTCCGGGGCCGTTGGTGCGGGCGGAGATCGCTGGAGCAGCCTTGAGCAGGTTCCACGTGGGGAAGCCTAAGATGCACATAAAGTTCTGCCATTCCCGATTACACCCGAACAATTCACCTTCAGTCAACCTCGGGTTTATTTATATATATTTATATTTCTCTGTTTCTTTTACTGTAGCTATACTAACCTAACTAACCGTCCATAGTGTTTTAAAGTGTTTTAATGTAGCTAACCTAACCGACCACTTTTAATATTTGAATTAATTTTTCCTGCGCAAAAATAAAACAAATCCTGAATTTGGCCGAAGGTGAATTATTCGGGCGTGTTCGGGCAGTAACCAAACTTTATGTGCATCTTAGGTCTCCCGGTCGCTACAGGGCTTCGTCACCGTTGCTGGTAGAGACTATGTTCGGTTTTTACAGCTAGCACACTAGTGGTATCCTGTTTACCACGGACTCCAACGGCTGCGATTATAAAGGTAAGTACTGGAAAGTCTGAGGGGCAGAATCGGCCCATGTCCACCGTTGTACATAGAATATTGAGTCCATCGAGGAATGAAATGAATCTTTGAATATGGCCAATCTGTAAATACTTAAATGAGCACATACGTTTTAAGTGTGCAATTCTGGTCAAGTTAGATGCTGGTGAGCATCTGAGCATGTTAATCAGTGCTACGATGACTTGGAGGGGAAGTTAAACTTCACTAACATCGAGTTTCCCAATCCACTTCGCCAGATCCCTCTGTTCGAGAAACAGAATCCTGGTGCCTGCATAAACATCTACAGCATCGACGAAAACCAGATGATTGTAACATCATGCGTCGCTCTAGAAGAGAAAAGAACATCACTTGAGGAGCTCGATGATGGAGTATTAAAGTTTTTAAATTAAAAATTTATTAATATTTTTTTAATTTTAATTTTTTTTGGTGATTTTCTAAGTTAATATTTCAGGAGTTTCAAGATGGTGGATGTGACATCATAATTCGGTAGAATATTCTAGAAAACAAAATGGCGGAATCAAATATGGCTGCAGGGGTCAAAGGTCATGGTCAAATCCAAGATGGCCACCGGAAGTGACGTAATCCAAGATGGCCGCTGTAAGTGACGTAATACAAAATGGCCGCCTCGAATTCTCCCGACCCAGGACCTGGTGCCCCCATATGAACTAAATACACCTACTAGCGTAAAACTTTACCGTGGGTAATATAACAGAAAATATTTAAAAAAAAGAACTTATTTTTTTTGTTCCATGCTTATAGTGTGCGCAGTTATTACTGGAAAGCTATTCAGGGAACGGTTTACGAATACCTTTAACTATTGGAGATACCGGGACAACAAAAATCAAAAAGAAATATCTTGGATAAGAATCCGAAACTATCTGAAATTTTGCATGAATAGTTCTGTTTCACTAAAAAGGGGGCTGTCTGTAGAGTCGGTTTACGGACGATAATTTTACGTGATAACATCATAAGAAAAAACTGATGAAAAATTGCATACTTTTTAACTTTCAAATATTATTTACAGTTTTTTTGCCAAATTTAATTTAAATAATTTGTTTTAATATAATCACGAACGAATAGTTAAAAATTCCGCCTTAACCTGTTTGATATTATAGAATATTTTCTCGAACGGTGGTTGTGGCCGGTTCTCGCACGCTCGGCTCAGGCGGAACGTGAATAATTTTTCGTGCGTGCAGCCGACATTCAATGATTTATAAGATGTTATCACGCCAAAAAAAAAATAAAAAATTACAGTGTATAAGATACAAACGGAGGTCAGGGAGTTTTTGTTGTTTGGGTTCTGCTGGAACTCCCTGTGAACCGCTGCGCTGCACGCAGCAGCGGTGCACCTGTTTCCGGGGCAGGCGGTGGTTCGGCCACTCTTCGATTGCCACGTCCACCCCCAACCCCCCCCCCCCTCCTCCTTCCTTCACCGGAGGATCCGCGCGCGGAAGCTATTTGCATCCGGCATCCTCCCGCTTGTTCGAGTCTCGCAGCCCGCAGCTCGAATCTCCAGAGGCTGCGCTCCTCCCGATGACAAGGTGATTAATGAGAGCACCTGCTCCCTCTCCCTCCTCCTACCCCCTTTACCCCCTCCCTTACCTCCGTCACACGGGAGGTTGGCCGGCAGCTAATAGTCCGGCAATTACCATCCATCAAGGTCCGCGGGGCATTTCTAACCCCCTCCTCCCTCTCCTCAACAACCCACCCCCACCTTTTCTAAACCCTCGCTAATGGATTGAACTAATTGAAGGAGTCGCGGAAGCAAGGACGAGCCACGGGACACTGGAGCCGCTTCTGGTGGCTTCTGGTAGCTTCTGGTAGCTTCTGGTAGCTTCTGGTATAGCTTCCAGCGGCTTCCAGCAGAGTCGCCCCATCATCACCCGGCGCTCGGCCACCGTGACAATCAGGAACCGTCGATTTCCACGCACGATTTTTGTCCCACTCTAAAACTTTTTTTTTTGCAAACCCCTCCCATCCCCTCCTCACCCTCCAACACACACGCGAGCATCAAAGAACCCGTAATCTGCGACGGAGGGAAAGAGAGAGAGAGAGAGAGAGAGAGAGAGAGAGATAGAGAGCTCTTTCATCAGGCGGCCGGATAACGATCCCGCGCGCGGTAATGCACTTTCCGTAACGCCGTGTACCTGCGGATGGAATGAAATGGGAAATGGCCACCGCACGCCAACCGTAGCTCAAGTCCGGGGGAAATCCCTTTCGCAGCCACGAGTCCTCGAATAAATAAAAAATAAAAAATAACGTTCTTGATGAAAAAAAAAGAATTACGTAATGAAAATGCTTTCATCCCCGGGACAAGTTACACTAGCACCTCCTTTGTGCTGTACGTAGGGAATTTAATTTGTTAAAAACGTGTCGACGGACCTAAAGAATTATCTAGAGCTTTCACTTTTTTCCCGGTGCGGTTTATGATCACATCCTAAAAGTTTATTTTTTTTTAATGTCTTTTCGATCTAAATTAGGTCTACAGGTGATTTATTGTAAGCCCCTTTTAACAAATCTACTCAGCTATGCTGAAATAATGAGCTTTGAAGAATGACAAGAAAAAGGAAATCAATAGAATGTTTTTGTTTCGATTGAAAAGCAGCAACATCTAGACGTAAAAGCTTGATAAATGACAGCTTTCCAGATGGTCCCTAGAGGACTATGATACGAGAGGACGATAATAAACACAAATGATCATCGTCATCCTAACACATTCTTATCATCACTAATGTAACAAATGAAGAATTCATGGGCACACAAAAATTAAGTTTTATCTTCAAAAGTTTATAAGCTAAAGCTTGTTTATCACTTATAGATTTGGAAAGCGTAAAAGAAAAAATTGGTTGTCTGTAAAGTCGGTTTACGGACGATAGTTTAACCTGACAACGTCATAACAGAACATTGATGAAACGATTGCATACTTTTATGAATAAAATTTAATAATTTTTAATGAATTATCACTATTTCGTATGGATACAAAGAAGGACTGAAATGAAATCTACACTTTAATTGAAAATTTACTTTTATTTGCACTCATTAATTCAAATATGTTTATTATTTTAACGAAGAGATTATTTTAACTATAACATTTATACATGTTTGCTATTTAACTTCTTCCGATCTGTGTTATTCTGTTAAGGATAGGACGATGATAGGAAAAGTAGGAAACGAATGGGAGTGTTTCAAGGATGATGTGAAGGAAAATGGCTTACCCAACACCAAGATGCAGTCAAAAATAATATATTTGCGCCACGGACTCTGCAGCAATGCTAGGAGGAACGGGTTAGCGAAGAGCTATGAAAATGTTACATTGAAAATCATGAAAACAGAATCACGCCACGGACTCGGTCGCAATGCTAGAAGGTTCAGGTTAGCAAAGAGCAATATAAAATGAGTGTAACGGGACACAGCGAAACGGGAAAATGTGCGTAACGGGACACTTTTTCGTGCGTGCAGCATTCGTTCATCGATTTAATAGACGTTGCCAAGCGTCAAAAAAAAATGTGCGCGTGGAGTTCACATACGACAGAAGTAAAACTTCTTGCTTTTTAGGTATAGATAGATACAAGTTATTTTTATTTCCAATAAAACTGTCCACATAAAAATTAATGATGATAATAAACTCGATTGCACAAATCAATAACTCTTTTCCACACGAATAAATAAAATGGCCTAGATAAAACAAAATAAATATGGCAGCGCCAATCGTCAACTGTTACGAAAACTGAGGCGTAGACAAACACAAGCAGCGTTACGAAATTCCGTAGCATCACTGCTGCGTCATTTCCACCTCTCCCCTGCCGTCTCCCCTTCCGGCCGTTACAACTAGCATACATCATGCTCCGCTACGTACCTATTCTCCCCCCCCCCCCCCCTCCGCTTTACGTCTTCTCATACGACCGCTAGGGCCATGCATATTTCGCGAAAAGATTCCGAGACTAGCTGAAAGCCAAAACACTGTAACATCGTCTGTGTTTCGTAATTAGGTGAGTTTCTTTCAGGTGCGTTACGATTGTCAAAACACCAATCACAGTATAATTTATTGCGGAAGCAAACAAGGCTCAGCCAAACAAGTCAACTACTTCTCTCGCAGACGGCCGCCAATCACAAGGAAGAAACTGCTGGTGCGAGTATACCTTGTTGCAGTCTAATAGGTGTTCCGCTTTATTCGCGAAAAATGCCTGCCCCTATACATGCGTTTGAGTGGCGTCACTGCTGACGCACTCTTCTCCTCTACTAGTTCCCCCACCACGTACCTAACTATTCCCCTTAGTGCAAACGGAATTTTCGTAACGCTAGAAAATTGTTGCCCCCTCAGCAAATTTGCTACCACGTGTCTCGTAGAAATGTTGATAACTGTCTGAAAATAAAAATAATAACAAAAGTATTTTGCATACGAAAGGGTAGTAACCGTTATCGCAACAAAATTTATATTAAAAGATTCATAATGTATGATTTCACAAAATTTCACAAAATATCTAAAATAGGAGTGCATGTGTATGACCAATAAAACTAAATGTGAGAATTTTAAAAGATTTGTTACACTATTAGAAATGTAATTTACAGACTTTCGGACGAAATAAACGACGGATTTTCTACGCTTCAGATAACTAAACATTTCCGAATTCTAGCCCGTATGTGAAATTCCGAATTATGTTCGCTGTTATATAAACATAGGGAAAAAACTCTAAGACGGGAGAAGATCGATTTCATGTAAATTTTACTATAATTCGAAAAAAAAAATTGTTTTCATACTTCAAGATGATATGTGCATGTTCATCTTTAAATAAAATTTAAAAAAAAACTTCGTACCGGCAATTTTTGAAGGAAATCCGTAAATTTACGAAGAGTTATTAATGGAGCGATGTCGCATACTTTTCTTTGATGCAGGTAGGTATTTCGATGTAGGAGCTAGCTCGAAGTGGATCAAGCTTGTTAATGTGTAGTTGTAGTCGCTTAACACCAGACAAAGACCATCCGGACCCCTTTCATAATTAGTATTCTTCCTCTTTACATATCTGAAAGATGTATTCAGTAATGACATCCTCCACTTCACGAACTGCAAAGAGTGGAACATTCGTGGTTTTGAAGGTCCTCTTGTCTTCACACGTACCCATTTGATTTTCATAATTGCACTCAAGCACGATGTTTATATGGAAATACTAAACCTAAATAGAAAATTAAAATAAAATATCAGCGAGAATTTATTCCGTATTTAAAATAGTACGCGATCACTAGTTTATTTCGCAACATGCTGACTAAAAGTATTTAATTATTTATTTCTAATGAAGTAAACTTTATTTAAAGTACATAATATAAGCAACTCATAATCGAATGTTACACCCCATATGGTTTAAAATGTAGTCCATTCAGCAACAAATGTAGCCAATTTTCTCCACCCGACTACAAATGTAATCCCTATAGCCTATGAATTTCGATACTCAACTTACTTCGTTTGAGAGTATGATGAATGTATTCATGCGGTTAATAAAGCTATGTTATTATGTAGCATGCAGGATGTATACTTGTGTCCGCAAGAGAAGGAAGGATTCGATAGGTCTCAAGGGGAAAGAAAACCAAATTTGTGTTATCCAAGTAAGATGCTAGCATTTCTTATAGGCTACGTAACAAAATAGTCAATTTTAAACAAGTGTCTTCGTTATTATAATTTGTTTAAACTAACCTAAATTCTCAGCACATAACCAGTCACATGTAGAAATAATCTGACTATGGTGGATTATTACCTCATAATTCACTGATAATTGATATGTGAAAATAAATTTTATTTCTAAATAACTTCACAGAGTCACCAGTTATAAGAAAAGAACGTCACTTCAAATTTCTGTTCTTGGTCTTGAAATATGCGGTTTTTGTGAATTGTGTGGAATATTGTTTTAAATATGCCGATTTGTGTTTGAAATATGTGAATTGTGTTTGAAATATGCTGTTTTTCTGAATAAGTGGATTATTTTTGGAAATATTCTGATTTGTGTTGGAGATATGTGTGTGGCTATTAGTAAAATCCACATCAATATTTGTATAGATGTATGATTCTGAGTAAAAAATAATAATTTAATGTAATGTGCTTCCAGTTTTTCTTCAGTCATATAGGCCTATCTTTAATTGAGTTTTTTTTTGTATTGGTCTTGGAATATATTGAGAGATATCCATTTGTATTGCGGATTCCTGACATCCAAATACAAATTTACATGTTTTAATCGGGTGGTACTTAAATAAAAATATCCATTACTCATTCGATAACTATGTTAAGTACAGCTGAGAAATATTTACTTGTAAGATTTTTCTCACCCCCTTTGATGTGTAGCAAAGCCCTTTATCTGTAAAACAAGACATTAATGATAGTAATGGTTTGTCTATAAAAACCAATGAAGTGAAATGGTAGCAAAATATTAGATGACTATAATGATCACGAGAAATGTGAAGATGTTGATTCTAACAGTAAAATTCCAGGTCTTGTTAATTATTTGGAACTCAAAGTAAACGAAGGAAGTAGTTTTTTCATGGGGGATTAAAAAATATTTACACCAGTTCTATTCGCCTCCATGAAATTGAGAACACTGTAGAACAGCCTAAAGCTGTAAAGGTCGAAGACTGCGATGAATCAGCTGAAGCTTACAAGAACTAAGTCTATGATGAAGAACTTGAAGCTTACAAGATCGAATACTGTGATAAAGTGTTGAGACTAAAATGATGTAAACGACTTATTAAACTAAATTATTCAGATTAGGCTTATGATGGTCAGTGGGGCGATTACAATTTTAATGACTTTGAGGGTGGTTATAAAAAAGGAGACTTCAGAGGTCTTAAAAGTATTAGTAATGAAAATTTACGTAAGATCGTAGCAGCCGAAGAGATTTATTACACCACATGGAAATATTCTAACATATTGGTAGATAGGTTAAGACTTCTACTTGCTTCGCAGAAATTAAGAACATTTATTCAATACCAAACAAATATGGTCTATACTTCGTGAAATAAGAAATGCATGCTACATACAATAATTACTTGTTTTGTCTGCATGTGTATAAAAGTGAAAAACAAAATTATATTTTAGTAGTATGTAAATGTATGTTCTGGCACAGGCTTTAAGGCTGTGGAGCCAGTGGAGCCGACCGCCATTTTGGATTGTGACGTCACGGCGGCCATTTTGGATGACCGTGAAAAAGATAATATAATATTGAATAATTTGACTTTATATTTCTATACTTATTAATGTGGTAACTAATACTGGGAAACTATTTAGTGAACAGTTTACATATAACTTTAACTGTTTAAGGTACTGGACAATACAAAGCATACATTCCCGGGTAAGAACCAGTATAACGGCAAACACTTTTTTGTAGAGATTCAATTTACAAAAAAAAAATATATTAAACTGTAGCATGCTCATTTCTTACTCTTGCCTCTTTGCTCATTTATTTATTAACTTGTTAATTTATTATTTATGTTTTTGCTGCTTCCCTTCCGTCTGATTCCACAGTGGTTTTCGCAAAATGTGGTTCTTTTGTTTCCATTCATGTGAGCCGTTTGATGCGACGGTTAAACATAGACCAAGGAAAAGAAGAATTTGTGGGAAGTGTTCACGAACGTAAAAAAAAAAATATAGATCTGGAAGGTTTAAAGAGATTTGGCGAAAGAGAGCGCAGAGACCTTTCAACATGTGCCGTGTTTTAAGACCGTGCGATGAATACCTCGGAAACTGCCAATGAAATATGTATAAAAGTATTCGAGCCGTCTCCACGAACACTTTTTAACTCAACCCTGTTGGAAAAAAAAAAACATCTGCAGTTTTACACTCTTTTAAGATCACATTACTTTGACACTTTCAATATTCATCGTCTTGCTGAAATTTTTGTGTTCCATTAAAATAAAGATACTTTTGTTCACAGTAATTAATATTCTTAGACGAAAAAAAAATAGTTATATAAAATAATAATTTTTTTCTCTAAATGGAGAAAACAAATTTATTCTACTCTCAGGATTTAAAATATTGAAATTGAAATTTAAAAAAAAACACTATTTTAATTATGAAGGCAGCAAAACATGAAACTTTTGTTTCCTGCCAATTAACAACTTTTGAGTTAAATCAACTACATTATCTTTTTAAATGTGAATTAAAAAGTGTAATACTATCACAAATGAACGTCACTTAAAACTAATATAATTTAACTTTTGCGCATACATTAAAATTTCATTAAATATTTTTTTTTTTACATTAATAATTTTTACTATTACTTCGGTTGAGAATTTGTTTTATACAAATAATGCCTGAGACGTTAAGTTTCTTAATATTCTTTTCGTCATACAACTATTTTACATTTCACTATTGTGTAAGATAATGTGAAAGTAAATATTATTCAACTTTACAGAAAAATAAAATAAAATAGTGTAATAATGGACAAATAATTGTAAGAGTTTTTAAGAAATACAATAAAAAAAGATTCATAATTCTTATTTAAAAATGAGAAAAGCTTTCTGTTAAAATTGTAGCATTTAGTGAAAATATTTTTTTTTAATTGTTATGCATTGCGTATTGTTTGTAACGTAACTATATTTGTCTATTTTCTTCTTTCTTAAGACTGCACAAGTCCTAGCTGTATTTAGCTATAAGGGGTGATAGGGATGTAAGATGGTAAGTGTCGGTTTGCTCAACTATTTTCCGTTTACATTGGAAATGTCCATAGTCGAACCTCCCTAAGATACTGTCTTAGAATAAGTTTTATAACCATGGCGGTAATGGTTTATGGAGCGAGTGTCTATTTTGAAGTAGAAATCACTCTGGTAAGCCCATGTAATCAAAACAAACAGTTTGTTTAAAATACTGAAATCAATTCGCTAGGAACACTTGTAATAATTACAATATGTAGGATAGATATTAAGTATTGTAAACACAAAAGCAAAACATTAAAACTTAATTTTCTTTTATGTTTAATTTTGTTTTAATATTTGGCTATTTATAACGGAAAGAGTATTAAGTTGGCGTTATAATTTTACTCTCTACTTTATTACATCTGTGATTATAAATGTGCAAAATGATAGCCAAGCAATACACGTAATAAGTTTTTTAATTATGTAATTTCTTTTGCAACAATAATTTGCGTATATTTTAATACTTTAAAGTTTTTGAGATGCTACTGTGCAGAGTATAGCTTTAAAAACTTTGGCGAAGGAGATGCAAAAGTGTTAAAATTAGTTCTGAAAATAAATTTTAAAAAGATACCCACAATGCCATAACATGGAGCAAGCTTCATCTTGAGAATATTAATAACTACAACCTTGTTATTGTGTTCGGAAATATGTTTTATTTAATACAATAATTTGGCAATATAAAAGAATTTAATGTATGAAAAATATTATATCTCTACAAGTGAGATGGTTAAGAGAAACATAACGTTCTAGGGTCTGCTTTAAGCATTCCATAACATAGAGTGAATATAAAAAAGAATTTACTGAATTTTTACACAAAATATTAATACGCGTGGCCTTCATTTACGATACATACAAACACCTGACACTTTCGCTCGAAAAACAGAAAGAAAAGGTTTTGTTCATAGAAACATTGCCAAAGCGACAAACACAACTCACCTATTTATATTAAAATTATTTTTTTACAAATTTAATCAATTTTGCGATACTTTATAACGTGGAATGTTATCTTGACGTCGTAAGCTTAACATTTTGCATAATTCTAAGTACCACAATAAGCAGCAATATTGCTCGTTTTTTTTTTTTTTTTTTTTTTTTAACAATTTATGAACCTACACAATTAATTCATTGCCCACGATTCCATTTAACCTCTTATAAAATTGCTTGATGAAAAGTCAAATGCATAGGTAACTTTTCATGTTTGTATGGAAAATTTTCCGAAAAATGGCTAAATTGTATGAGTTTCACTACCTTTAAAGGAATTTTTGATGTGTAACATCTTAGCTCTTGGAGTAAGACTGTTGGTAGGAGTGATTTCGAGACTGGAACGTAAGTCGCACAGAACGGAAATGTGTAACCACGGTGCTGTCATCTGTGGCGGATGGCGCAAAACCAAAGTTCACAAAGCCAAAGGTGAACCTTTTATTATTAAATTTATGATGAATTTTAACAAGTTAGGTAGAGACCGGAAAAATTCGCGGATTCATTTCACGGTATGCTAGAATCCAAACAAATGTATCTTTATATTGCTTCTGTGATTGACTCACAGTTTATCTGAAGGACTATGAGCCAATGGAAAACCTTCAACCAAAAAAGTATCGAATCGCAAGCGTCCCAGTTGACAGGTGTCACGAGTCAATAGCCAATGAGCAGGTGGCATTTGCTGACTGTGTAGGGGATTGTGGAGTCTATCCTAGAGGTAATCGAAAGCGCGAATTTTTCCAGTCTCTAAAGATTGGTAGTATTTTAATAAAATTCCGATTTGAAAATCAGTTCAAAACAGGGGTTTAGTAATATTTGAAGTTGTTTTCGCTTTTATCGGAGCCGTTTCATTATAAATGTTTGACCTTTCGCTCTGCAAATAGACTGATTCGATAGGCGACGTAGCTGCTCCGGCAGCGAATTTTAGCGCCGGGTGTGGAAACTACGTGCCCAGAAATGTTGTTGAAACAACAATTTTTGTAAATGTATTACGCTTGGCATTATTTCAAAGAATTCTACGTTGAATTTTGTTTCGTGTCATAAGTAGAGACCTGAAAAATTCGCGGGTTCATTTCTTGTTATGCTAAAATTCAAATAATTATACCTCAGTACTGCTTCTGCCATTGGTCACTGTTAATCTGGAGGACTGAGGGCCAATTAGAGACCCTCACTCAAAGAAGTGTCGAATCACAGGCCACCCAGTCGAGACGACTCGCAAGTCAGCAGCCAATGAACAGTTGGCATTCGCCAGTGTGTAGAAAATATTGGAGTCTATCCTGGAGGTCATCGAAACCGCGAGTTTTTCCGGTCTCTAGGTATCAGAAGTAACGAGTAACGTAACGATACGATAGTAACGAGTACTAATTGTTATAGTAACGAATACATACGGGTACGCTTGTTATCGGTACTTTTACACCTCTAGTTTTTTTTTTGACCCTGTGTAGAGACCGGAAAAATTCGCGGGTTCAATGACCTTCAGGATAGAATCTAATATCCTCTACACACTCGGGCAAATGCCAACTGTTCATTGGCTGCTGACTTGTGAGTCGTCTCGACTGGGTGGCCTGTGATTCGACACTTCTATGAGTGAGGGTCTCTAATTGGCCCTCAGTCATCAGTAGATAAATATAGTTCATATGAGGTCGGGGGAGGGGGGAGGGGGAGCCAGGGAGCCACGGCGACCATCTTGGATTACGTCACTTCCGGCGGCCATTTTGGATTACGTCACTTCCGGCGGCCATCTTGGATTACGTCACTTCCGGCGGCCATATTGGATTACGTCACTTCCTGTTGCCATTTTGTTTTATCCGCCATTTTGTTTTCTAGAACATTCCGACATTTTAAGTTTCGTACGCCATCTTGAAAAGCTTTATTTATTATCCGATTTTAATGAAAAAAATTAAAAATTTATAGAAAATTAAATAATCAAAATTTTTAAATAAAATTTAAAAATATATTATTTAATAAAATTTTAATTAAAAAACCTACGCATCGAACACCCCACTCCTCTACATTACGAATACACCATATAGCACCCCGCTCCTCTGTTACAATGACATCATCATCGAACACCCCACTCATTCCTGTTACAATTTTTCGTTACACCACATTCTTTAAAATAAATTTATTATCAAAATAAAAAATATATACCATCGTTGTCAACGGAGGCAGCAATATTATTTAGTGGAGACCGCCATCTTGATTTCATCTGATGGATGTCATCAGGTGTAGGTTTATGAAGTACGTTAGTGTATATAAGGCCGAGTTTCAACTCTCTACCAACATTTTTATGAACCTTATAAGCCAAAATCCACAAAAATCCAGTCATTTTGTTGTTACCATCATTTTTTCATAAAGTCTTATCATTTATAGGTTTTAACTAAAATATATGTTATTAATACTATCGTTGTGGATGCGATAGTTAAAGTAATCATAATTTTAAAAACATTTATCACTCCATCTTAGCGGACCAGAAATTTTTTAGAGTCCTAACTCACAAGTAATATTCTCTTCTCATGTTTGCGTACTCGTGTTTTAAAAGCTGCATGGAAGCAGATATTTTAATGTTTGTGTATAATTACATTTCACCATTCTGTAAGACATTTATAAGTATCAGTACCTCGTGGGATATTGGTTCTATATTAAAAATAATAAACAATATGTAGGTAAAATTGTATTTACTAAATTAAGAACATATTTTACACAACCAAAATGGAGCAAAAACAGAAACCACACATCAAAAAACTGAAACTTTACAACAAAAATGGAAACTATACATCAAAAACATAAACTGTACAACAAAAATGGAAAACTGTACAACAAAAATGGAAACTGTACAGCAAAAACATAAACTGTACAACAAAATGAAAACTATAAAACACAAAACAGAAAAACTATACAACAAATGGAAACAACTACCAAACTGCCAAACTATTTAAATCAAAAACTATTTTACAAAAAAAAAATTATTCGTCGCCTCCAACATATCCGTGGGGGACTGTGTGGATACCATCTTCGCAGATCAGCCGTTTGTCGTCCTCCCACGTTATGGCCAGCTTATTGCTGTACTCAGTATAGAGTATGTGCTGACGGGAGCGAATTGCTCTAACGCCTGCCCTCATTGTGCGGTGGTCTTGCAGGGCTTCCAGGTAGTCATCGAATGTTATGTGGTTTTTGACCACACATCACTGGATGCCCTTGGCCTTTTTCTCGCTCTTACCACCACACCTGTAGGCGTACAGTTTAGCCCGTAGGCTTACAAACTCCTCCATCACTTCTCCCCCACATTCATCTTTGAATTTACCGACAATTTTCTCGTTGATGGGGGAGAAGCATGAGTGGTCGGAAGGGTAGCAGCTGGGGTCGAATTTAGCCATCAGTGTAGGGTCGGCTTTGAGGTCTGAGTAAAAGTCTGTTGTCTGGATCTCATACACAAAACTGTCTGTATCCATATACATCAGGTGAATATTGTCATGGTAACGGGGATTCATGGTATTGTAGTGGAAGTCGTACATGAGAGTCTTTGAAAGATCTAGTACGGCCAGTCCGGCATAAATCGGCTTGTCGAAAATGATGGTCTCATGATTAAGGTGGACTAGAGACAAATTCGGTTCGTACATTGTACGGTCCTTGAAGGACGGACGACACACCAACTTCTTGAACCTCTTCTCAGAGCACACCAACTCCATTTTGAGCCTCCGCCTTTTATTTTCCATCAGTTTACCAAATGTCGAGTTCACAGCGAGCTTAAAGAACTCCTTCTCGAACTCGTTGGCTGCTGCTTTCCGCTTGTTGGTATTCAGCCGAATATAGGGCTCCAACCATGCCGACTGCTCAAACTGCAGGACTCGGTGTATCTTAGTCACTCTCAGTCCATGAGATACCGCTTGCTGTAGGTTATTGTAGTGGACAATGTAGTGCTCTTTATTTTCAAGTGTTGTCATCAGCTTTGATTGATTTGAGCCGGGCGGACACTGATTTATGGGGAGAAATGGCAGGTCTTTATGACTTTCGTGGAGCTCGGGAGGGTACTCCACATCACACTCAATAATGTAGCCTGTAGGAGAATCATCTGGGACAGACACGACATCAATTGATGTATCTGCCCATTGGAAATGCCGAATGGGGAGCGGCAGAGACATCGCCCACCCGTACAAATTATTTGCATCAATGTACTCCAGGAATGTGGATGGCTTGGATGCATCATGTGTTTCTGGTATGTAGTAGTTATTGGCTACGCAATGACGTTTAATGCTTTGCGCTACTCCCCCCCTAATACCGGCCTCCACAAACATGTACATATCATAATCGGTAAGAAGCTCTAGCTGTACACCTGTGGTTCGAAGCATCGCATCGAAAGCGAACCCTGGACAAGAAATATAGTGAGACGGATCTAGGCTTAATGTATCCAAACATATGGAACGGAAATTCTCGAATACATCCGCCAAAATCAGAACATCCGTCTTTAGGTACAAGTCAGCGTACTCCCCCAAAGTAGCACACTGAAACTTGTCCCAGACTTTCACCGCATGTGCGTACTCCATCTCTGAAATCATGGAATCAGTCAGACTATTGTAGAAATCATCGTTGGATGGAAGACTAGTATCATCTAGTCGAGCAAAAGAATCCACAAAATCATACGGGAAGACACCCTTGCGGGTAACCAACTCCAACTCATCAGGCGCGAAAAACTCAGTAGTACTGACAAACTTGTCTGCAGGCAAGAACTCAGCGAGCGAAGCAAGACCCCGACTCATAAAATGGAAGGTATCGACAAATTGAATGCTGAACTTATCATGTAACTTCTTGGAAAAAGTTATCAGCTTCTCTTCTGAATTCGGAATGATGAAGATGTCTTTAGTGTCGTACCCCAACTTCCTGATAATGAAGTTCTGATCGTATGCCAGGTTGTGGAAGAACACAATCAACTTTTTCGGTCTGCGCCTGAGAAGGTTGCAGTCATTACATGCAGGTCCAATAAATTCGCCGGTGAAGTGATTATGATCACGAACTTTCTTTACAGCCCCTCCAAACTTTCCTCCACAGTAGCAATACACACTTGCTTGCAGAAAAGCAATGTTCTGTGCATGTGTGAGCGGAGTCATAGGAACAGATGTAGAAAAAATTTTCTGAACATCATGTCCAATCTCCACAATGCGGGATATGAATTTATCTTCTGCGTCACAACCGCGATACAATTTAGACTGTGAGGGAAGTGAAGAAGTGAGGTGTGCAGGAATGATGGAGTTATCTGCTTTCACGTAAATGCAGTAGCTGTATGCCTTATGCTTTTGGTACTGCAGCGTGTATGCTTCATCAGGATTCGGGTGACACGTATGGATTTTCTCCAGAATAGCTTCAAAGTCGCAATATACCACGATGGGCATCTTATCACTGTGATGGAAGTTTTTGAACTTCAGAACAGGAGGCTGGCCATTTTCATCAAGCAATGGCATTTCCATCCTAACAGCAGCATGCTGTTTGCAGAGCTCACGGTGTTTTTCCAAACACTGAAGGCCAGTGAGCCCGCTAACCCTGTCCTGATCATCATAATGCTTGAAGCATCTTTTGCAAACGTGGATAGCATCATGATGTGTAGTGAGTTGGGACCGAACCAGGGCAGAAAAATTAGAGATGTAGGCGAAATGGGACGAATTGTCATTGACCAAGAGCAGCAGATCGAAATGATGATCTTTTTCTTCAGGAGCGACTCGTGCAGGAACAACATTCAGGTTCTCGTCGATACTGTAGATGTTGATGGAGACTCCGGGGTTCTGTTTTTCAAACAGCGGTATTTGCCTGATTGGAGTAGGAAACTCGATGTTCGTGAAGTTGAACTTCCCCTCCAAGTCATGGTAGCGCTGATTGACACGTTCAGGATTCCATCCTTCGACGTACTTGACCAGAATTGACCACTTGAAGCACATGTGGTCTTCGAGGTTTTGCGGATTTATCACTGCATATTTGTCTTTGATGGAAGTAGGCAGTTCGATGTAGGAGCTGGCACGGAGTGGATCGAGCTTGTTTATTCGTAGTTGAAGTCGCTTAATGGCCGACAAAGTCCATCCGGACCCCTTCCCCATGTAGTCTTCCTCCTCCTTGCAGATCTTTGAGATGGACTCGGTTACTGCCTCCTCCACCTCATGAACTGTGTAGAGGGGGACATTCATGGTTTTGAAGGCCCTCTTGTCTTCACTGGCATCTACTGGTTTTTCATAGTCGCACTCGAGCACGATATTAAACTTCAGTGGTCCGTTCTCATCAATATCCTCCACAAGTTGTTTTATTATTTTGTTCTTGATGGAGTCCAGGTACGTACAGATGTCCTTGGAAGAACTTGACGTATTTACTGCGACATTTGTCTTCAAGTTACCCTTGAATCCCACTTCGGCGGTGATGAAGCCGTGGGTATTGGCCAAACCCGCGCCGGTCACCACCTTTGTTCGGCTGGTCGATGGTTTAGGCAGTACTGCTGGCTTAACTGCTGACATTCTCTGCTTCTTTGTTGGAGGTGGAGCAGGCCCCTTGCATACCTTGATGTGGGCTTTCAATTTGTCAGCCCTGGCGAACTCCTTAGCACAGTTGTCGCAGGTATGTGCTATGCGGTCTGGGTTGAGACCGCAAGCCGACTTCTCATGTCGTCTAGCAAAATCAGCACGGGCGAAGGCCTTATAGCAGAAGCTACACCGTATGCCTGATGTCGTAGCAACAGCTCCAGCACATGATGCAAGGTGCTGCTGCATCTTATCGCTGCGTGCGACCATCTTTCCACATAGGTGGCACTGCTGGTAGTCACGATGCTGGTTCTCGGCACACTGTCGCTCGTGCCGGTAGCATTTCTTAGATGCCGTGAAGGAGGCAGAGCAGAAACGGCATTTCTGAACAGTAGACGCCATCATCACGACAATCGGTAGACTGGTCTCAACGTACGGAACACACAACGGTAGCTCGACTCACGGAGAACTATAACAAAAGAATTAAGAATACAATGTAGCTAGATATCAACACGAAAAAGTTGCAAACATAACCTTAAAACTCTAGCCCTTAAGCCTACTAACCTAAACTGATAGCAATGTAACTAAATAAAAAAGTTGCAAAACATAACCTCAAAACTCTAGCCCTCAAGCTTACTAACCTAAACTGTTAGCAATGTTACTAAATAAAAAAGTTGCCTACATAACCTTAAAACTCTATACCCTCAAGCTTACTAACCTAAACTACTAGCATTGTTACTAAATAAAAAAAGTTGCAAACATAACCCCAAGGCTACTCCTTCATGTACAATCCTAAAAATGGTAGAATATTTAAAGTACTGATAAAAGTTAAAGCTGAAAAATATTCAATGCTAACTAAAAATGATTGATTACATAACCTCAAAACTACTCTAATTCACACCCCAAAAATGCTAGAATATTTAAAGTAGATAGTGATAAAAGTTTAAACTGAAAAAATTTCTGGTTACCTACATATAAGTGTACAGAGAAAAAAACTAGCTAGCTTATAACCTACAAAAAAGCTGAGAAACATAGAATGTTAACGAAACATCTAACATACCTCAGAAAAATATGAGTGGAGCTGTAGAACACGAAGTAGCCTTGGCGGTAGAAATCGTGGTAGCAGTGAAACTCACACACGAACTAGCTCACTCAAACTCTAAGAACACACTGAAGCTCCGACAGCTAATCCCGGCCTTTTATAGCCTCGAACCTGCCTGTTCTTGGAAAAACCATTAGGAACAGAGTATTTTTGTTGTATCCGCCAATAGGAATGTAGTACATGGAAGTGCCATTGTCTTCGGAAAAACCCAGCATGACTCATGTGCATGTCGTAGCAGGTCTGTGAGGGGTGGGGTTAGAAATGTAACCTGACAGCCAAACATAAGAAACCACTCTCGCGTAAAACCACTAATGATCTAGGTGATTAGAGATTAGGGCGCGAGGCACTGCCTGCATCGTGACTCATCACTCAGGAATGTCGTCTCGCAGTGCTGAGGGGGCCCAAACAATGTACTTGACCGTGCATGTCGTAGCAGGTACATTAATCCGCGACTTTGTGGCGCCATGAGGTGCTCAGGAATGTCTGAGCCTGCCACAAACAGCTCGTCAGTGTCATCACGAAGCACTCGAGCTGCAGTCATGACGCGCATGCTACAACAGGCCCGCTAGTCACCGGCTTCGTGGCGCCAAGCTGACGCTCGGGTAGACAGGTAGCTAAATGATAATACTAGTAATGCAAGGAAATAAATAATCGGGTATGTTTAATACATTTATTTAAAAGTAAGAACACATTACAAAACTAAAACATTAAAAATTTATTCTACATTTATTATGACCAACATTCGTTTAAAAATTTTTAGCATTTCATTGCGAACAATCAGTTGAACATCCACAGTATGACACAATTTGCTGATGTTCCAGGAACATCCCTTTTCACAACCATTTAAGGAGACATTCCTTAAGCTCTCTTTTCATTGGTCAAATAAAACATCTCACTCTCTTCCCCTTTTACAATGATGCTGCTTCACCATCATGCTAAAATTCTGTAAGACCAAAAAAAAAATTTCTTCCCTTAAACCTTACGGTACAAATTTCGTCCTAGGTTGCTGTTACTACATCTAGAAATTAAAAATTATTTTATCTCATACAGGTTTTATTTACATGTTAGACTTAACCATCCTACCCCACACACACACACACACACATGCACACACTTACACACACATGCGTGCGCATGCGTGCACTGTGATGAAATACATACTTGCCCACATAATGTACTTTTATTTACAAAGGCAACATATTAAAACACATAATATTTAAATTTTGTGTAGATTGGATGGTACCAGACACCATACGGCAAAACGAGCAGACAACACTCGAGTCTTTACTAGGATTGGGCTGACGGATTGCCTCTGAAACGCCCCTGTTACCTTCAACGACTCAGAATAATAATACTTTTATCAAAGAAGCCCAACGTATGGAGAACTATAACAGAAGTCTTAAGAAAACAATGTAGCTAGCCATTACATGAAAATGTTTGCATACATAACTTCAAACCTACAAACTACAGTTTCAACAAACCAATCCTTAAGTCAGCACTACCTTGCCCGAAAATAATCTAAAAAATCACTAAAATGTTAAAGTACTGAAACTGACAAGTTACACAGTAGTCAAAAAATATTCAAAGTCCTGCTAGGAAACTGGTAACCTTTTACAAAATTTTAAGCACAGAGAAGCATTTAGCTGAAAAAAATTCAAAGTCCACACAACCCCCTCTCCAAACAAATGTTTAAGTACAGAGAAGCATTAAACTGAAAAATATTCAAAAGCCCTTACAGCTACATTTTCACACAAAAGTTTAAGTACACAGAAGAAGCTAGCAGAAAAAAAATGTTCAAAGTACTGATAGCTAAGAAAATTATTTAAAAGATCATATAGATAGCTATTTACAAAAGAAAAAAAAAATGAATACACAGCCTCAAATCCACTCATTTACACGAAATCCAAAAATTTCACCCACAAACTACAACTAATCAAACTACCCCTCAATAAAATAAAGAAGCCACTTGCTTGAAACCAACCAAACCTAAAAATTGTTACAATTTTATCACAATACTTAGCTCATGTGCAGGTTTTCATAACAACTCCTGAGTTTCGGTAGGTCTGTGATGTGTGAAGTGGCATGGGGTAAAAAACATGTAGCAACCATGCAACAAGTATGATTAACCTCTATAGCTTGGACCAAGTACAACCACTATTGGCTTTGCCAATTAGAGATGTGGTCGCAAGGTACTTTCACAATCATGATTCAATAATGTCTGAGAGCCTGAGCTATCCACAACAGTCTCAAGCAATTCACGACATCGTGGACCCAAGAGTACCTCAGCACACAGACATTATCTACACACACAGTTAAACTTCTACATGACAATACTTGACATGGTAAATGTTATAGTTATGAAAGGAAATAGTTAGAAAAATTGAAATCTAATACTTTTTGGATTCAGAACATACACATACATGTGTGAAACTAAGCATGAGACTTGAGCGAAAACATTAGTTGCTCACGAGACATCTTGTGTAAATAACTTCATACCTACAATCCCACATTAAATCCATAATTCATAGTGATAAATTAACAAACCAACCCACAACACCATCAAATTAATCCGCACAATAGCATATTGCAGCTACCCCCACCACCCTTTGAATTCAATCTAACATAAAAATCACTCAAATACCATCAATGTAAAAATTACAAGTCGAAAAATTATGCATGAGTTCAAGTATGGAGGTGATCTCATCCATGTCAGTATAGGTAGAAATAATCTGACTATGGTGGATTATAACCCCAGAATTCACTGAAAAATGCTATGTGAGAATCAATTTTATTTATAAATAAGGTCACATTCGCCAGTTCTAAGAGTGAACATTATGGAGGATGTATACTTGGTGTTCGCAAGAGAAGTAAGGATTCGATAGGTATCAAGAGAAAAGCATTAAAATATTGTCAGGTAAAAAAGCAGAACACACGAAAATAAATTCTGACACAGTAAAGTTGAAGCAAAAGTAGAAATTCATCGAAATTTCACGTGAAAAAATAGGAGGACTCAGAGAAAACCAACAGGGAAAGATGTCGTTTATAAACATCATATATTATCAATTTTTTTAAAAAAGTTCAAATTTAATCCTGCTTAAGCAAAGAGTTCACAAGCTGACTTGTGCCAGAACTCTCATGTTGCTTAAGCAAAGAGTTCACAAGCTGACTTGTGCCGGAACTCTCATGCTTAAGCAACACCAAGTATACATCCTCCATAATGTTCACTCTTAGAACTGGCGAATGTGACCTTATTTATAAATAAAATTGATTCTCACATAGCATTTTTCAGTGAATTCTGGGGTTATAATCCACCATAGTCAGATTATTTCTACCTATACTGACATGGATGAGATCACCTCCATACTTGAACTCATGCATAATTTTTCGACTTGTAATTTTTACATTGATGGTATTTGAGTGATTTTTATGTTAGATTGAATTCAAAGGGTGGTGGGGGTAGCTGCAATATGCTATTGTGCGGATTAATTTGATGGTGTTGTGGGTTGGTTTGTTAATTTATCACTATGAATTATGGATTTAATGTGGGATTGTAGGTATGAAGTTATTTACACAAGATGTCTCGTGAGCAACTAATGTTTTCGCTCAAGTCTCATGCTTAGTTTCACACATGTATGTGTATGTTCTGAATCCAAAAAGTATTAGATTTCAATTTTTCTAACTATTTCCTTTCATAACTATAACATTTACCATGTCAAGTATTGTCATGTAGAAGTTTAACTGTGTGTGTAGATAATGTCTGTGTGCTGAGGGACTCTTGGGTCCACGATGTCGTGAATTGCTTGAGACTGTTGTGGATAGCTCAGGCTCTCAGACATTATTGAATCATGATTGTGAAAGTACCTTGCGGCCACATCTCTAATTGGCAAAGCCAATAGTGGTTGTACTTGGTCCAAGCTATAGAGGTTAATCATACTTGTTGCATGGTTGCTACATGTTTTTTACCCCATGCCACTTCACACATCACAGACCTACCGAAACTCAGGAGTTGTTATGAAAACCTGCACATGAGCTAAGTATTGTGCTAAAATTGTAACAATTTTTAGGTTTGGTTGGTTTCAAGCAAGTGGCTTCTTGGTTATATTGAGGGGTAGTATGATTAGTTGTAGTTTGTGGGTGAAATTTTTGGATTTCGTGTAAATGAGTGGATTTGAGGCTGTGTATTCATTTTTTTTTTCTTTTGTAAATAGCTATCTATATGATCTTTTAAATAATTTTCTTAGCTATCAGTATTTTGAACATTTTTTTTCTGCTAGCTTCTTCTGTGTACTTAAACTTTTGTGTGAAAATGTAGCTGTAAGGGCTTTTGAATATTTTTCAGTTAAATGCTTCTCTGTACTTAAACATTTGTTTGGAGAGGGGGTTGTGTGGACTTTGAATTTTTTTCAGCTAAATGCTTCTCTGTGCTTAAAATTTTGTAAAAGTTACCAGTTACCTAGCAGGACTTTGAATATTTTTTGACTACTGTGTAACTTGTCAGTTTCAGTACTTTAACATTTTAGTGATTTTTTAGATTATTTTCGGGCAAGGTAGTGCTGACTTAAGGATTGGTTTGTTGAAACTGTAGTTTGTAGGTTTAAAGTTATGTATGCAAACATTTTCATGTAATGGCTAGCTACATTGTTTTCTTAAGACTTCTGTTATAGTTCTCCATACGTTGGGCTTCTTTGATAAAAGTATTAATTCTGAGTCGTTGAAGGTAACAGGGGCGTTCCAGAGGCAATCCGTCAGCCCAATCCTAGTAAAGACTCGAGTGTTGTCCGCTCGTTTTGCCGTATGGTGTCTGGTACCATCCAATCTACAAAAAATTTAAATATTATGTGTTTTAATATGTTGCCTTTGTAAATAAAAGTACATTATGTGGGCAAGTATGTATTTCATCTCAGTGCACGCATGCGCACGCATGTGTGTGTAAGTGTGTGCATGTGTGTGTGTGTGTGTGTGTGTGGTAGGATGTTTAAGTCTAACATGAAAATAAAACCTGTATGAGATAAAATAATTTTTAATTTCTAGATGTAGTAACAGCAACCTAGGACGAAATTTGTACCGTAAGGTTTAAGGGAAGAAATTTTTTTTTGGTCTTACAGAATTTTAGCATGATGGTGAAGCAGCATCATTGTAAAAGGGGAAGAGAGTGAGATGTTTTATTTGACCAATGAAAAGAGAGCTTAAGGAATGTCTCCTTAAATGGTTGTGAAAAGGGATGTTCCTGGAACACCAGCAAATTGTGTCATACTGTGGATGTTCAACTGATTGTTCGCAATGAAATGCTAAAATTTTTTAAACGAATGTTGGTCATAATAAATGTAGAATAAATTTTTAATGTTTTAGTTTTGTAATGTGTTCTTACTTTTAAATAAATGTATTAAACATACCCGATTATTTATTTCCTTGCATTACTAGTATTATCATTTAGCTACCTGTCTACCCGAGCGTCAGCTTGGCGCCACGAAGCCGGTGACTAGCGGGCCTGTTGTAGCATGCGCGTCATGACTGCAGCTCGAGTGCTTCGTGATGACACTGACGAGCTGTTTGTGGCAGGCTCAGACATTCCAGAGCACCTCATGGCGCCACAAAGTCGCGGACTATTGTACCTGCTACGACATGCACGGTCAAGTATATTGTTTGGGCCCCCTCAGCACTGCGAGACGACATTCCTGAGTGATGAGTCACGATGCAGGCAGTGCCTCGCGCCCTAATCTCTAATCACCTAGATCATTAGTGGTTTTACGCGAGAGTGGTTTCCCATGTTTGGCTGTCAGGTTACATTTCTAACCCCACCCCTCACAGACCTGCTATGACATGCACATGAGTCATGCTGGGTTTTTCCGAAGACAATGGCACTTCCATGTACTACATTCCTATTGGCGGATACAACAAAAATACTCTGTTCCTAATGGTTTTTCCAAGAACAGGCAGGTTCGAGGCTATAAAAGGCCGGGATTAGCTGTCGGAGCTTCAGTGTGTTCTTAGAGTTTGAGTGAGCTAGTTCGTGTGTGAGTTTCACTGCTACCACGATTTCTACCGCCAAGGCTACTTCGTGTTCTACAGCTCCACTCATATTTTTCTGAGGTATGTTAGATGTTTCGTTAATATTCTATGTTTCTCAGCTTTTTTGTAGGTTATCAGCTAGCTAGTTTTTTTCTCTGTACACTTATATGTAGGTAACCAGAAATTTTTTCAGTTTAAACTTTTATCACTATCTACTTTAAATATTCTAGCATTTTTGGGGTGTGAATTAGAGTAGTTTTGAGGTTATGTAATCAATCATTTTTAGTTAGCATTGAATATTTTTCAGCTTTAACTTTTATCAGTACTTTAAATATTCTACCATTTTTAGGATTGTACATGAAGGAGTAGCCTTGGGGTTATGTTTGCAACTTTTTTTATTTAGTAACAATGCTAGTAGTTTAGGTTAGTAAGCTTGAGGGTATAGAGTTTTAAGGTTATGTAGGCAACTTTTTTATTTAGTAACATTGCTAACAGTTTAGGTTAGTAAGCTTGAGGGCTAGAGTTTTGAGGTTATGTTTTGCAACTTTTTTATTTAGTTACATTGCTATCAGTTTAGGTTAGTAGGCTTAAGGGCTAGAGTTTTGAGGTTATTTTTGCAACTTTTTCGTGTTGACATCTAGCTACATTGTATTCTTAATTCTTTTGTTATAGTTCTCCGTGCGTCGAGCTACCGTTGCGGGTTCCGTACGTTGAGACCAGTCTACCGATTGTCGTGATGATGGCGTCTACTGTTCAGAAATGCCGTTTCTGCTCTGCCTCCTTCACGGCATCTAAGAAATGCTACCGGCACGAGCGACAGTGTGCCGAGAACCAGCATCGTGACTACCAGCAGTGCCACCTATGTGGAAAGATGGTCGCACGCAGCGATAAGATGCAGCAGCACCTTGCATCATGTGCTGGAGCTGTTGCTACGACATCAGGCATGCGGTGTAGCTTCTGCTATAAGGCCTTCGCCCGTGCTGATTTTGCTAGACGACATGAGAAGTCGGCTTGCGGTCTCAACCCAGACCGCATAGCACATACCTGCGACAACTGTGCTAAGGAGTTCGCCAGGGCTGACAAATTGAAAGCCCACATCAAGGTATGCAAGGGGCCTGCTCCACCTCCAACAAAGAAGCAGAGAATGTCAGCAGTTAAGCCAGCAGTACTGCCTAAACCATCGACCAGCCGAACAAAGGTGGTGACCGGCGCAGGTTTGGCCAATACCCACGGCTTCATCACCGCCGAAGTGGGATTCAAGGGTAACTTGAAGACATATGT
Source organism: Bacillus rossius redtenbacheri (assembly GCF_032445375.1). NCBI lineage: Eukaryota > Metazoa > Arthropoda > Insecta > Phasmatodea > Bacillidae > Bacillus > Bacillus rossius. Next base: position 2,874,114 of record NC_086344.1, on the reverse strand, counting down.
CGCAGTAAATACGTCAAGTTCTTCCAAGGACATCTGTACGTACCTGGACTCCATCAAGAACAAAATAATAAACCAACTTGTGGAGGATATTGAAGAGAGCGGACCACTGAAGTTTAATATCGTGCTCGAGTGCGACTATGAAAAACCAGTAGATGCCAGTGAAGACAAGAGGGCCTTCAAAACCATGAATGTCCCCCTCTACGCAGATCATGAGGTGGAGGAGGCAGTTACCGAGTCCATCTCAAAGATCTGCAAGGAGGAGGAAGAATACATGGGGAAGGGGTCCGGATGGACTTTGTCGGCCATTAAGCGACTTCAACTACGAATAAACAAGCTCGATCCACTCCGTGCCAGCTCCTACATCGAACTGCCTACTTCCATCAAAGACAAATATGCAGTGATAAATCCGCAAAACCTCGAAGACCACATGTGCTTCAAGTGGTCAATTCTGGTCAAGTACGTCGAAGGATGGAATCCTGAACGTGTCAATCAGCGCTACCATGACTTGGAGGGGAAGTTCAACTTCACGAACATCGAGTTTCCTACTCCAATCAGGCAAATACCGCTGTTTGAAAAACAGAACCCCGGAGTCTCCATCAACATCTACAGTATCGACGAGAACCTGAATGTTGTTCCTGCACGAGTCGCTCCTGAAGAAAAAGATCATCATTTCGATCTGCTGCTCTTGGTCAATGACAATTCGTCCCATTTCGCCTACATCTCTAATTTTTCTGCCCTGGTTCGGTCCCAACTCACTACACATCATGATGCTATCCACGTTTGCAAAAGATGCTTCAAGCATTATGATGATCAGGATAGGGTTAGCGGGCTCACTGGCCTTCAGTGTTTGGAAAAACACCGTGAGCTCTGCAAACAGCATGCTGCTGTTAGGATGGAAATGCCATCGCTTGATGAAAATGGCCAGACTCCTGTTCTGAAGTTCAAAAACTTCCATCACAGTGATAAGATGCCCATCGTGGTATATTACGACTTTGAAGCTATTCTGGAGAAAATCCACACGTGTCACCCGAATCCTGATGAAGCATACACGCTGCAGTACCAAAAGCATAAGGCATACAGCTACTGCATTTACGTGAAAGCAGATAACTCCATCATTCCTGCACACCTCACTTCTTCACTTCCCTCACAGCCTAAATTGTATCGCGGTTGTGACGCAGAAGATAAATTCATATCCCGCATTGTGGAGATTGGACATGATGTTCAGAAAATTTTTTCTACATCTGTTCCTATGACTCCGCTCACACATGCACAGAACATTGCTTTTCTGCAAGCAAGTGTGTATTGCTACTGTGGAGGAAAGTTTGGAGGGGCTGTAAAGAAAGTTCGTGATCATAATCACTTCACCGGCGAATTTATTGGACCTGCATGTAATGACTGCAACCTTCTCTGGCGCAGACCGAAAAAGTTGATTGTGTTCTACCACAACCTGGCATACGATCAGAACTTCATTATCAGGAAGTTGGGGTACGACACTAAAGACATCTTCATCATTCCGAATTCAGAAGAGAAGCTGATAACTTTTTCCAAGAAGTTACATGATAAGTTTTGCATTCAATTTGTCGATACCTTCCGTTTTATGAGTCGGGGTCTTGCTTCGCTCGCTGAGTTCTTGCCTGCAGACAAGTTTGTCAGTACTACTGAGTTTTTCGCGCCTGATGAGTTGGAGTTGGTTACCCGCAAGGGTGTCTTCCCGTATGATTTTGTGGATTCTTTTGCTCGACTAGATGATACTAGTCTTCCATCCAACGATGATTTCTACAATAGTCTGACTGATTCCATGATTTCAGAGATGGAGTACGCACATGCGGTGAAAGTCTGGGACAAGTTTCAGTGTGCTACTTTGGGGGAGTACGCTGACTTGTACCTAAAGACGGATGTTCTGATTTTGGCGGATGTATTCGAGAATTTCCGTTCCATATGTTTGGATACATACAGCCTAGATCCGTCTCACTATATTTCTTGTCCAGGGTTCGCTTTCGATGCGATGCTTCGAACCACAGGTGTACAGCTAGAGCTTCTTACCGATTATGATATGTACATGTTTGTGGAGGCCGGTATTAGGGGGGGAGTAGCGCAAAGCATTAAACGTCATTGCGTAGCCAATAACTCCTACATACCATAAACACATGATGCATCCAAGCCAACCACATTCCTGGAGTACATTGATGCAAATAATTTGTACGGGTGGGCGATGTCTCTGCCGCTATCCATTCGGCATTTCCAATGGGCAGATACATCAATTGATGTCGTGTCTGTCCCAGATGATTCTCCTACAGGCTACATTATTGAGTGTGATGTGGAGTACCCTCCCGAGCTCCACGAAAGTCATAAAGACCTGCCATTTCTCCCCGTAAATCAGTGTCCGTCCGGCTCAAATCAATCAAAGCTGATGACAACACTTGAAAATAAAGAGCACTACATTGTCCACTACAATAACCTACAGCAAGCGGTATCTCATGGACTGAGAGTGACTAAGATACACCGAGTCCTGCAGTTTGAGCAGTCGGCATGGTTGGAGCCCTATATTCGGCTGAATACCAACAAGCGGAAAGCAGCAGCCAACGAGTTCGAGAAGGAGTTCTTTAAGCTCGCTGTGAACTCGACATTTGGTAAACTGATGGAAAATAAAAGGCGGAGGCTCAAAATGGAGTTGGTGTGCTCTGAGAAGAGGTTCAAGAAGTTGTTGTGTCGTCCGTCCTTCAAGGACCGTACAATGTACGAACCGAATTTGTCTCTAGTCCACCTTAATCATGAGACCATCATTTTCGACAAGCCGATTTATGCCGGACTGGCCGTACTAGATCTTTCAAAGACTCTCATGTACGACTTCCACTACAATACCATGAAACCCCGTTACAATGACAATATTCACCTGATGTATATGGATACAGACAGTTTTGTGTATGAGATCCAGACAACAGACTTTTACTCAGACCTCAAAGCCGACCCTACACTGATGGCTAAATTCGACCCCAGCTGCTACCCTTCCGACCACCCATGCTTCTCCCCCATCAACGAGAAAGTTGTCGTTAAATTCAAAGATGAATGTGGGGGAGAAGTGATGGAGGAGTTTGTAAGCCTACGGGCTAAACTGTACGCCTACAGGTGTGGTGGTAAGAGCGAGAAAAAGGCCAAGGGCATCCAGCGATGTGTGGTCAAAAACCACATAACATTCGATGATTACCTGGATGCCCTGCAAGACCACCGCACAATGAGGGCAGGCGTTAGAGCAATTCGCTCCCGTCAGCACATACTCTATACTGAGTACAGCAATAAGCTGGCCATAATGTGGGAGGACGACAAACGGCTGATCTGTGAAGATGGTATCCACACAGTCCCCCACGGATATGTTGGAGGCGACGAATAATTTTTTTTTGTAAAATAGTTTTTGATTTAAATAGTTTGGCAGTTTGGTAGTTGTTTCCATTTGTTGTATAGTTTTTCTGTTTTGTGTTTTATAGTTTTCATTTTGTTGTACAGTTTATGTTTTTGCTGTACAGTTTCCATTTTTGTTGTACAGTTTTCCATTTTTGTTGTACAGTTTATATTTTTGATGTATAGTTTCCATTTTTGTTGTAAAGTTTCAGTTTTTTGATGTGTAGTTTCTGTTTTTGCTCCATTTTGGTTGTGTAAAATATGTTCTTAATTTAGTAAATACAATTTTACCTACATATTGTTTATTATTTTTAATATAGAACCAATATCCCACGAGGTACTGATACTTATAAATGTCTTACAGAATGGTGAAATGTAATTATACACAAACATTAAAATATCTGCTTCCATGAAGCTTTTAAAACACGAGTACGCAAACATGAGAAGAGAATATTACTTGTGAGTTAGGACTCTAAAAAATTTCTGGTCCGCTTAGATGGAGTGATAAATGTTTTTAAAATTATGATTACTTTAACTATCGCATCCACAACGATAGTATTAATAACATATATTTTAGTTAAAACCTATAAATGATAAGACTTTATGAAAAAATGATGGTAACAACAAAATGACTGGATTTTTGTGGATTTTGGCTTATAAGGTTCATAAAAATGTTGGTAGAGAGTTGAAATTTGGCCTTATATACACTAACGTACTTCATAAACCTACACCTGATGACGACATCCATCAGATGAAATCAAGATGGCGGTCTCCACTAAATAATATTGCTGCCTCCGCAGACAACGATGGTATATATTTTTTATTTTGATAATAAATTTATTTTAAAGAATGTGGTGTAACGAAAAATTGTAACAGGAATGAGTGGGGTGTTCGATGATGATGTCATTGTAACAGAGGAGCGGGGTGCTAGATGGTGTATTCGTAATGTAGAGGAGTGGGGTGTTCGATGCGTAGGTTTTTTAATTAAAATTTTATTAAATAATATATTTTTAAATTTTATTTTAAAATTTTGATTATTTAATTTTCTATAAATTTTTAATTTTTTTCATTAAAATCGGATAATAAATAAAGCTTTTCAAGATGGCGTACGAAACTCGAAATGTCGGAATGTTCTAGAAAACAAAATGGCGGATAAAACAAAATGGCAACAGGAAGTGACGTAATCCAATATGGCCGCCGGAAGTGACGTAATCCAAGATGGTCGCCGGAAGTGACGTAATCCAAGATGGCCGCCGTAAGTGACGTAATCCAAGATGGTCGCCGTGGCTCCCCGGCTCCCCCTCCCCCCTCCCCTGCTCTCATATGAACTATATTTATCTACTGTCATCCAGATTAACAGTGAACCAATGACAGAAGCAGCACTGAGGTATAATTATTTCAATTATAGCATAACACGAAATTAACCCGCGAATTTTTCAGGTCCCTAACCATGTGTCGTTTCCCTTCGTCCACCCCTCCATGGAGAGACGGACATGCTGGATCTCTGTGTCCAGTCGCGAGTGGCTGACTCCCAGGCCAATAAACAACGAAGCGCACACACAAACACACAAGCACAAACACACTCAACACACAGCCGCGCTCGGGCGCTGATGGGAGCAAATTGACACAAACGCGTAAATTATCGTCGCGAGACCCAGAACACTTCTACCGCCACGAGTTCTTTCACGTACCGGAAAATTATTTCGTTTGCTTTCACAAAAGATTCCTTTGGAAATCACTTGCCAAGAAAACTTTGTAATACCACAATAAAGATATTGCAACTTTGTACAACACATGGTTATAGTTATCTTTTTTTGCATTACGAAATAAGTTTTTCGAGATTATACTGAGTATTTATTGCGAAAGTCGGCTCACAAATTTATATTTTATTTAATGTTTGATTCAAGCATATATTTATTTAAACATGGAAAAAAATTAAAGTATATTCAATAGGCCTAATTGAACATGATTTTATTTATTGTGCTTATTAATGTGCAGGAAACAGTTTACAAATAACTTAAACACAGAGCATAGGTACATGTCAGGGAAAGAATCCGAACCAAGTATGACTGCAAAAATTATTATGCAATGATAAATTTGTTTTCATTTAAATTTACAACATTTAACAAATATCTGTAAGTTTATATGAATATTTATGTTACATTTACATAAAGATTACATTGTTTAACAGTGGGGTGGTTACTGATCTGCGTAGCATGCTTTCTTGTAATGCGAGGGTTCCGGATTCAAGTCCTGGTTAATGCATGGATGCTGACTCTGGTCATTGGCCCAAAGCGCCAGATTTTAAGGGGCGGGAGAATTTGAAGTGTTGTGATAAATCTTAGCAGTTTCCAACATCACTGTGGTTTAACGAAAAATAATTAAAATAAAATATGTTTTATTTTGAGTTTTACAACTAATGGTAAAAAGTCAAAATTGTTTAGAAAAAATGATATTTTGATATGATTTAGTTAAATGATTCATGCGGTAATTATTTCACAATAACCCATAATTACAGATTATTGTGACGAATGTAAACATCTTTTATCGCCAATATACGGTTTTGTGTTCGATTCGGAATAATTTCTTAAGCGCAAGGAAGTAAATTTTCCCAATGATTTTGTAAAGGTATCAGCAAATATATATATATATATATATATATATATATATATTAATGTGCTCAGATTATAGACTTAATTTTGCCTTGTGTAGTATATATTAAAATGGGTCTGATGCGTAGTGGTAAGTGAAAGAATGAGGAGTGGATAAATGACCGGGTGCTATCTTTGTTTTCAGTGAACTTTGACTTCAAATTTCCCCATATTCCTTCAAAAAAATCCTGTGGGGTTAATTTTCCTCAGATAATGGCCATATTCCTTAGATTAGAGCCTAACTCTATAAGTATGGGCCTGTATCTTTAAAAGTTCCTATAGAACTTTGTTACCTTTGTACCTACACGACTGCCATCTTAGATCTGCAATATTTGGTTTTAATTTTTGAAAATTCGACATACATATAATAAAAAACGTACTTAAATGACAGATTTTCAGTCTTTGTACGGGATAAAAAATATGAGCGAGTCTTTTCTACTGGCCAGCGATGTGTAACATCTAACCTCATGTGTTCTCATGTTGCAAGTATACATATGATACCAAACTAGGACATGAAATTCAAAGTAGAATTCTTTTAAATAATGCCTAGCGTGATAAATATACGAAAATTGTGTTTTTCAAGCGAATTACGCGTAATTACTAAGAACGGAAAAATTCCCGAGTTCATTTCACGATAAGCTAAAATACAAATAGTTATTCCTCTGTGAAGCCTCTGCTATTGGCTCACAACTCACCTGGATGACTCTGAGCCAATGAGAAACACCCAAACAAAGTTGTATCGAATCACAGGCTGCTAGGTTGGGACGTCTGTCAAGACAGCAACCAATGAGTGGGTGGCATTTGACCGAGTGTACGTAGAACTAGGGAGTTCATCCTACAGGTCATTGAAACCGCGAATTTTTCCGGTCCCTAGTAATTACCAACACCCGCCACTTGAATTCGCTGATCGAGCAGCTTCGTCGACTAATGAATCTTTTTGATTTGCAGACCGAAATATTAAACGATATAATAAAACGGCTCCGATAAAAATAGCAAAATGAACTTGAAAAATTAGGCTACTAACCTCCCAAATTTTGACCAGATTTTTTTCAAGGAATTTATTTAAAAAAAATTGCCCATCTTGTTAAAATTCATCAAAGTTTCCGTTCGGTTTCGTCAACTTTGTTTCGCGTCATTCGCTACGGATATCAGCACCCCTGTCACACATTTCCCTTTCATTCACAAATTCACTCCAAAAAATAATGCCGTACATCGAGAGCTAAGTTGTTAAGCAGGAAAAAAATTGGTTGTCTGTAAAGTCGGTTTACGGAAGATAGTTTAACGTGACAACGTCATGAAAAAACATTGATGAAATGATTGCATACGTTTATGAATAAAATTGAATTATTTTTATTGAATAATCACTATTTTGTATGGATACAAAGAAGGAGTGAAATGAAATCTACAATTTAATTGATAAATTTACTTTTATTTGCACTCATTCATTCAAATGCAATGTTTATTACTTTAACGAAGAGATTATTTTAACTATAACTTTTATACATGTTTGCTATTTAACATCTTCCAATCTGTGTTATTCTGTTAAGGATAGGACGATGATAGGAAAAGTAGGAAACGAATGGGAGTGTTTCAAGTTTAATGTGCCTCGAAAAAGTCAAATCGATGGTTGTTCCAATCGAGTGGAAGAGAGATAGATGCGGCGCATGCGTACAATGAGTATAACGGGACACAGCGTAACGGGACAATGTGCGTAACGGGACACATTTTTCGTGCGTGCAGCCGGCGTCCATCGATTTATTAGACGTTGTCACGTCAAAAATAATTTAATTAAATTGAAGATCAAAATATATTTTGACATCTAAAGATGGCGGCCGATCATTGACCCGTGATCCTGCTCCTGGCGCAGGTATTGTATGCTTACACTACTTCCCTGGGATGCAGCTCGTATCACAGCGCAGCTCGGGTTTCGTCCAAGGCAACCTCGTCTCTCTTGTTTTTCTCTCCCTCTGTCTCTCCTCCTTCGTCAACCTCTCAGCGGCAGAGGGTTCGGTCGTGATTGCGTCGTAGCGCGTCTAGTCGTAGCGGCGACGAGCGGGCAACCCGAAGAGGGGATTCGCCCGCCGGCGATTCCGAACTCGCTGGGCGTTAATCGATAGTTACGTCGCAGGGTCGAATATAGCTCGCCGCGATCCTCGATGGATCGTCTGTGCCTTCTGCGCGACTCGCAACCGTCCCCCGTTTTCTTTCTTTCCTTCAGGACCGACTATCATCCTCGCTACTGCACAGCTGCGAATCCGGATCTCTTTCCTTCGTACTTTCTTCAGCCAGCCAATCAGAGACTTGGAGGGAGAAGCAATGCCACCGACCAATAAAAGAACCATGACAATCTGTTTTCTAATTGGTACAAACCAAAGTGTGCGATTTTTTTTTTCCAAACGGTTTGGGTGTCCAATATTTCGTGAATCCAATTTGTTTCTTATTTGTTTTCAACTGTGGTATTCCGGGAATGAATAAGAAAACTCGGCATGACTAGCATACTATTAATTTTCTCTTCAAGAAATTATTAAAATAAATTGATTTAATTAATTTTTATAATTTTATTTCATAATTTTAAAAAAGAATTTTTGTACTAAGAACATACATTTAAATCTACAAAGCTGAAAAATGGTAAAAAAAATTAATAATTTCAAATGCTCATAACTACGTTGCGATGTAAATTGCCTATGGTAACAGAAAACGAAACGTTATTCTCAGTAAGATTTACTAGCTTCGCTGCTTCACTTATTTTATAAAAATATTTTTTTAATACACCATTGCTTGTTACAATGTAAGCCATAAGTAGGGACTGCAAAAATTCGCGGGTTCAATGACCTCCAAGCTAGACTCCACGATCCTGTGTATACTCGGGCAAACGTCACCTGTTCATTGGCTGCTGACTTGCGAGGCGTCTCAACTCGGAGACTCGTGATTCGACACTGCTTTGACTAAGGGTCTATAATTGGCTCACATACCTCCAGATTAAAAGCGAACCAATGGCAGAAGTAGCACAAAAAATACAATTATTTGCATTTTAGCATATCGCGAAATGAATCCGCAATTTTTTCCGGTCTTTAGCCATAAGAAACCACAGTAAAGAAAAAAATATGAATATACAAACCCACAGTAAACCAGTGGATATCTGCCGATGCAAATATATATTTATGCGTAACAGAAAATACCGTGAAGGGGATTAGTCAAAAATTACTACAACACAGAAATACACAGTGGGCTGACAAAGACGAGATAGTTGCGACAAGAACAGTGAATACAACGAAACAACAATTTTAGACGACACAGTGGAACCCAACGATGAATCAAAACAGATAATGGACCGCACCACGAAAACACAGTGATGTGCATAAGAACCCAACCATGAAATGAAACCAATGTTCTGACGACCAAATTTAATTTGATCTTTGGTTTCCCTTGTGCGTTGCTATATTGTCGTTGCTCTGTCCAAGTTGCTGTTTGTTTGTATTCACTGTTTTTGTCGAAACTGTTTCTCTCTTTTTCAGCCCACTTCATCCGAATGTGCTGTAATAATTATTTGACAAAATCTCTTAACGAAATTTGCTGTGCTGTCTATAATATTTATTTTTAACTAGCTGCAGTACCCGGCTTTGCCCGGGCTGAACACCGGGTGATATATTGTCCGCGAGTTACAGCAAAATGGATAGCAATATGTCCAGTGTGTTGGACATTAAGAAATGACACATAATTACTGTTTGTGTACCTATCTGTGACCTATGATTTTCTGTTTACCCATGGCGATCGGTTGAAAGGTTTAGAAGTTGATGCGCTACAGCGCCATCTAGCGGCGAGTTACAAAAAAAATGGATAACATAAAAACCTTCTTCATGATAAAAACATTTCGATGTGCCAACTTTCATGGCGATCGGTCAAACGGCGTAAGAGTTTATCGACGTCATACATGCCAACATCCAATTATACCTATATATTCTTATATTTCGAAATTTTGGGGCTTTCACTTTTGTGGAAAGTGGATGTTCAGGACCTCGAATGGTTTGGAACAACTCCATCTCGAAAGAAATAATATTTGAAATTCCTGAAATTTTCGAGATTATGGGGCTTTGTCCCCAGAGGGGGAGGGGTGATTTTGAGGACCCTGAATGGCAGGGAAACACTAAAAATCGAAAGAGAATGATTTTTGAAATTTTCTAAATTTTGGGGCTTTGACCCCTGAGAAGGGGGGGGGGGGAGTGATGTTGAGGACCCCGAATGGCTCTTAAACACTCCAAATCGAAAGAGAATAGGTTTTCGAAATTTTGGGAAATTTTTTTATTATTGGGTCTTTCACTCCTTGTGGGGGGAGGGTAGTTCGAGGACCCCGAATGGCTCGGAAACACTCCAAATAGTAAAAAAGTATACTTATATTTAAGAATTTTTTGAAAATTTTCGTAATTTTGGGGTTTTGCACTCCCCCCTTTCCACAAAATTGGGTGGGAAGTCGACTTTGGGTAAAAGTTCCACCATGCCCGGACACTTTAGTTCGTAATGACTTAATTTTAATACAATTTCCTCCAATTTTTCGAAATTTTGTGGCTTTCACGTTTGTGGAAGGGAGGGGGGGGGGGGGGGGGCGCTGAGGTTCAGGACCTGGAATGTTTCGGAACACTCCATCTCGAAACAAATTATATTTGAAATTCCTAAAATTATCGAAATTTTGGGGCTTTTTCCCAGAGGGTGTCGGGGGGTTCAAGGACCCTGAATGGCTCGAAAACACTTAAAATCGAAAGAGAAAGATTTTTAAAAAATTTTAAACTTTCGAAATTTTGGGGCTTTAACCACCTGGGGGGGGGGGGGGGGGGGAATTATGTTGAGGACCCCGAATGGCACGGAAACACTCCAAATCTAAAGAGATATAAAGGAGTATAAGAATGTAGGCATTTACTGTACTCCTATCTACCATAATAATAACAATATTGACAAATAGAAAAACTTATTACCTACCTAAGAATAATTTTCTAAATAAATTAATAAATAACTCTATGTTTAACAATTTGCATACATAATATTAAACTTCAAACTATACACACCAAAAAATACTAAGGATGTTTGTGAAACTATTTTTTATTTGTCATAATGTTTAAAACATTTGTAGGATTTGTTTATATGTAAAACTGTGGTGGCCATATTCCGCTTATCCAAAAGAGTATAGAAATTAATAGAGATATCACTCACTGTACACACCACAAATCTTTGAATTAAATAAAAAAAAAAATAGTCCAAAATGAAACAAAAAGTATAAATAAAAAATAATTTGACAAAAAAAAATATTCAACTGGAATAACAATGTTAACATCCACCTGAAATTTAATAGAAGTGGGTAGGTAAGAATATATATATATAAGAAAATAAATTAAATTAAAACATACATAAATAAAATTATATCACACTCAAAAAAACATAATGTTTAATATGAAATAAAGGAAGATGGCAATTACACGTAACTATTCTAATTATAACAAAAATCAACCTACCTGAAATAGTAAAATTCAAATTTTTCAACAATATATTACATAATTGATAAATATTTCTGGTCTTCGGTCTCAGTAGCCCTAAGACTCTTGACGCTCAGCAGATAAATTATAAACACTAAACCAAACTCCTTGCAAATAAGTAGGTACTGTAAAAAAATAACAATAATGGCAATAGAAAAAATAAGTAGGCCCTACCAACCTATGAATACATTTCGAAGAAATTTATAAGTTTAAGAATTTATATACCTACAATATATAAAACCTGAAACTATCCACACAATAAAAACCTAAGAATTTTAGTGTAACTAATTTTTTTTATTTGTCATAATACCTAGAATTCGTATGTTTCCAAATTGAAACAAAGTATAAATAATGACCAATTTGACAAAAAAAATTGTACAACTCGAATGACATTGAAAACATACACGTGAAATTAAAAAGAAATTTGAGTGCCCTAGGTAGAGAGAAAAAAATATATATATAGAAAAAATTAAATTTAAAAAATCGGTGCGTGTACTTAGGTACGCACATGAGAAGTTATACTTCTTTGGCATCATTAAAAAATAGTTTTTAATTGCATGCAAAAATATTGCGTGGAGTCCCTCCGCGCGGAAGAAGTGAAACTTCGTAATTTGGAAATGAAAATAGGAAGGGGTAGAAATTGATTTTTAGTATAATCATATTGTATCAAATAAAACTAAAAAAATAAAATAAATAAATTTGTAACGATTCATAGATTGATCTTCAGAGAGAGAGAGAGAGAGAGAGAGACCTATTGAATGTTTATAAAACTTACTTTTTTATGAGAGCAGATTTTCATGAAATAAAATCATGAAATCATTCAACGATAAAAGCTGTTTATTTAATTAAGCGGACGGGTTCGCCCCAAGGAGAAAATTGACGCGGCGAGACCTCGTGGACATAGAGAAATGACATACACTCACTATTTACGTGTTTATGAAACATGATTTTTTTCTGCAATTTAAATTGTAATATACAAAAACGGTACTGAAAATTGAAACAAATATGGCGACACTACAAACTATCAGGATCTTTATTTTTTTCTTACTCTCTACTTAGTTCCTTACAATACAAAAACGTAACGTAATGGCTTGAAAGCTATTGCTCGGCAGACATAGAGGAATGACAGTAACAGTTTGTATATCTATGACACACATTACATTAAATTAAGATATATTTTTTTAACCCGTTTAAAGATTTTTTTAGACAATAGATAGCCTATGTCCATCCCCAGGATATAATCTATCTCTTTGCCAAATTTCAGAACGATCCGTTCAGCCGGGAAAAGGTAACAAACAAACAAACAGACATACAGACAGACAGACAGACAGACAGAGTTACTTCGCATTTATAATATTAGTATTAATTTTTGCAATATTGGCTGGTTTTGGCTTGTTTTTATGCGTGTTTGCATATTCATCTTTTATTAAGTTATCGAGTTTTTAAATAGCATTCAGTGTAACCAGTAATGTTTTAAAAACCAACTTAAATCAATCTTTCCAACTGCAAGAACCTTTCAAAGATCGTTCTGGATTTCTATACTGCTAGAGGAATGTTATCCTGTAGCGTAACAATAAATGATTAAAAAAAAGAAAAGAATTGGTTGTCTGTAAAGTCGGTTTACGGACGATAGTTTAACGTGGAAACGTCATAACAAAACATTTATGAAATGATTGCATACTTTTATGAATAAAATTGAATCATTTTTATTTTAATAATAATATAATAAATACTCGAAATTATACTAGTAATCAGATTTTTAAAATACAAGAATAATTAGCCTTTATTTCCGAAATTGTTGTTGTAATAAGCAATAAAAACCACATTAACTTTTCACTTCACTTTATAAACAGTCGACGAAACAGTTCACGTGTAGATGACTTGTTAATTTTAAAAACTGGCGTTTAGCTATAAAGTTTAAATATAATAATGAACAAGTTTTCATATAAATAAACTGTAATCAAATATCTAACATAACCTATTATTACTGCACTCGCCGACAGATGCTACTTTTTTTTAATAATAAAAGAATAAATACTTGAAATTATACTAGTAATAAGATTCATTTTATTACGTACATTTGACGTAGAAATTATTTCATATTAAACATTTATAAACAAAGTTTTAAGTTTTCACTTCTGTCGGTGCGGCGCAAGTGTACAATGAGCGTAACGGGACACAGCGTAACGGAACAATGAGCGTAACGGGACACAGCGTAACGGAACAATGTGCGTAACGGGACACTTTTTCGTGCGTGCAGCCGGCGTTCATCGATTTATTAGACGTTGTCACGTCAAAAAATTTTAATAGGTAAAGGTATGGTTTTATTGCAGAGTGATTTAAAATAATTTTGACGAAGGGCAGGACTTCAGCGTACTTTTTTTTTTCAAGTAGCGAAGCAGATAAGCATCCTGTGTCAAAATACTTACACCGCATTTTGCGAGCGCCTTCAAGACCAGAGGAACGGCGTCTTCGCGGTTTTCCTTATCCCGAGGCGCTGATCTTTATCAGAATATGAGATTCCCCTCCGAGAGATTCACTTGCCGGTAATGAGATTGGCGCGTTGGGTGAACAGGCGTGTCTTCCGCGCATGAAGGGCCTGTTTGCTGTATCAGCATATAGATTGTTCTCGTGGGAGAGACAACTTCACACATGTCCTCTAATCCGGCTGGTTTGCGATCACGGCAATGCCAGGTTTTAGTGGTTTTGCCGGACTATCGAACTTCAATGTAATTTCAAGGTAAAAAATCAATTAATAATCAAAACATTAAAACCTGGTTTTAAAAATGTAATAATCTATCCTATAGCAAACAAAAAGGAAATAAGCTTTACTGCTGCGTCAGTGTTTAACTTTTTTTTTTCTTTCGAAAAATCATTACGTTAATGTAACTCGCTAGGAAGCTACACAGAAAAAAATGTATTGGTCCATTCAAGAAATATTTTTTTTTTAAAACTACAAGAGAGATATTGTAATTTTGTACCACACATCGCTTTAGTTATTGTTGCATATATGAAATAAATTTTTCAAGATAATACTAAGTATTTATTACAAAATTGCGTAATTTTATATTTTAATCGATGTTTCAATCAAGTATATTAAAAAAAACTATGGTAAGACAATCAAAAATCTAAAAATTGGATATTTTTAAAATATATTTACAAATATATAAATATGTTTAGACTATAAATAACTTTAACATTTGGAGGTTTTGGGACAACATAAAGCATACATGCCCGGGTAAGGATACGAACGGAGTATTACTGCAACCACTATTTTGCAGTGATACAGGTTTTCATGTAACTGTACAAATTTACAAATAATGTGTTACTTTACGTGTATACTACTATTTCATTAACAAAAACAATGCTGTGCAGTACCACTGTGCTAAAATGAAATCGACAGCAACAATAAAATTTGAGTGAAAAAGAGAACGCCAGTAGTGTAATAATTCAAAGTGGCACCCAAAGTTAACTTGACTTATAAATTGCGGTTCTATTAGTGCCAGATTGCATAATGTGCCAAATCATATAATGCCATATTAAAACCTCTTACTTACTCTTCAAAATGTTTTGATGTCGATAGGTATTTTTCTAACAAAGATAAAAGAGTTCGAAGCATTAAAGAGCTCCAGGGAAGATGATAAACAAATGACTTCTTGTATAACTTTTTTTAACACATCCGACATGATCAAATACATTTTGAAGGAAAATAATTGGTGAAAAAAAATTGTTTAGTTATTTATTTCAATTAGATATGCAAAATTTGTGATAGAATTATTTTGTACTTATATCGATATCTTAATTGATATTTGGACAGATAAGGATGTAGCGTAATGTAAACAGTTGAAGGTGCAATTAGCGTCATGGCAAATTTCTTATTGGTGACTGATTTTATTCGGAATTGGTTTTAATTTAAAAAACGTTACTGTCATTATTTAACAGTAACATACCTAATACTTAAACACTTTTGAAGATAATTATACGCCTATGAATCTCTTTCTGTTATTTCCTTTATTATAGAAATTTGAACAGATTGTCATGGTCTTTCATTGGTTGGCGAACAGTATTAATTTAAGCCACTATACACTAAGTTGACTTCATCCAGCAAAGTATCAAGTTTTCGTTTATTTAAAGCCTGCAACGATATGACGTTCACTATTCTTGTAACTACTGCCATTATATTTTCAAGGGAGGGTAAACAACCCATAGTTCATTAATTATGCAGTGTAATTAAAGATTTGAATATCCTGCGTGTGTTTGAAATCTATACTTATATTATAAAGCTGAAGAGTTTGTTTGTTTGTTTTTTTTTTTTTTTGTTTGAACACGCTAATCTCAGAAACCACTGGTCCGATTTGAAAAATTCTTTCAGTGTTGGATAGTACTTTTATCGAGGAAGGCTATAGGCTATATTATATTATCAATAGCATTAGGTATCCTTACTAAAAGTCCAATAAGGTAACCCAAAGTGTAAAAAAAGACCCGAAAAAATCCTTACACGGCGTGCGCTGCGAAACCTATTGATTATAGAACAAAACAATGTACTACCACTTTGCAGAACATATAATTGTCTTCAAAAAATATCGCGTAACCATATGTCTAACTATTGTAGTTATCTCACAATTAGTGTCTTCTTTTATTTTTTTTAAATAACTAAAATGCCGTCGCTTCAAAAACTCTTTATTGTGTACCTTGGTATTAATCCTTATCAAAATAAATTACTGCATAATCAATACAAATTCAATACCTTTCTAGAACTTTTTGAATTATTCAATTCGGAAGTTTCATTCAAAAGATATCGCGATATTTAAAATGTAAGTATTAGTGTTGTAGCCAAATAAGTATTAAAAATTGCACGTGCATGTATGACTAGCATTGAAGACCTAATCTCTAAAGTGTACCCAGATGTAGTCCATATAGAAAACAAAGACTACCAGTGGATGTGTCAAAGGGAAATATTGGCAGCTAGAAACAGTAGCGTTGACGACATCAATAACATGATACTGGGTAAACTTCCAGGAGATAGAGTGAACTACAGGTCCATTAATAAAGTAATGGATGAAGAAGATGCGGTACATTATCCACAATAATTTTTAAATTCTTTAAATCCGAGTGTCCTTCCCTCACATTCACTCAAATTAAAAACTGGCTGTCCAATTGTGCTGCTAAGGAATCTTAAACCACCAAATTTATGCAACGGAACCAGACTCCAAGTAAAATTACTTCGCGATAACGTGATTGGTGATACAGTATTGACTGGTCCAGCAGTACGGCAAACAGTGCTGATAGCTCGCATACCTATGATCCCAACGGACTTGCCTTTTCACTTTAAGCGAATTCAATTTCCGGTGAAGGTGTCCTTTGCGGTAACAATTAATAAGGCCCAGGGACAAACATTTAAGTACGTAGGAATAGATTTACGCCAAGAGTGTTTTTCGCACGGGCAACTATATGTTACTCTGTCAAGATCTGGTTCGGGAGAAAATCAATTTCTACTTCTGCCAGAAGACAAAACTAAAAATATAGTTTACGGAGAAGTACTTTTATATACCATTGGTTATGAGTGTTTTGAGAATAACCTAAAACTGTGCGTCTACCATATTATCTCAGAAAGTCACAATACCTCCCAACAAATTCCACGCGGACAAAGTCACCGGCACTGCTAGTATACTAATAAAACTTATTTTTGCCCATCTTATTTGGAGCAGCATTTTTCGTTATTGAAACAATTTTACTTAATCCCATAACTTTCTTAGATTGTGATTTTTAACTGCCGTACAAATATCTGTACCTTTAGTAGTTTGTTTTTTGGTAACGATGTTAACGCAATTAATTCTTCTTTTACGTCGTTAGCTACGCAATAGCGAGAAAAAACCGCTAAACGAGGAGATTTAGTTACATCAATATTTTCGTTGAGACGTAGCAAAACAAAAGGAGAAGACTTGGTGTCATTTTTTTTTTTTTTTTTTTACATTTTCTGTCAGTTTAAGGATTCTGCCTTACTGTGTTTCGAGATAAAGGAATTTCCTTTATACGCTAATTAACTCATCTTTATTTTTCAAATCATCAGAAAAAGAAGAAGCGCATGCTATCCAAGCTTCTTTAAAAAAAATTCACCCTTATTAAAAGGTTTACCATGCTGGGCAACTATATTTGATGCCGAGAAACTTGCGGTAATTGTATGACAATCCTTAAAAACATACTTATTCATAGACATCGACTCTCTATTCCTCTCTTTCAATAAACATGCAATAAATTCATTTTGCTCAGATTCGCTGTTTTGACAAAGAGATTTGTGATTTGTTTTATAAAGCCGTTTTACAGACGATGTTCTACATACCACTGTTCCAGAACATTACACACGTGCTGTGTTAATGCCTTTTTTTTAATCATGACATATTTCTCAGTCCACCAAAATTGAAAGTCTCTTTGACACTTATCTTGCACATTTTGTATTTTTTTTTTTTTTTGCAAACTATCCAAGCCGAAGAATGCGATTTAAAATCGTTGAAAAGTGCTGAAGAACGTTGGATAACGTTATTTCAGTCGACGACATACATACAAAAACAAATGAAGACGAAGTCAAATTAAGCGCGCGCTCACGGTTACCGTTCTGACACCGATACAAAAGTCACATGCGGTCAAATATAAACAAACAAATGTTGTTTCTTTTTTGATCAAATACGTAGATTCTTTAATCATCGGTAGAGACCTGAAAAATTCGCGGGTTCATTTCGTGTTATGCTATAACTCAAATAATTATACCTTAGTGCTGCTTCTGTCATTGGTTCACTGTTAATCTGGAGGACTGAGGGCCAATTAGAGACCCTCACTCATAGAAGTGTCGAATCACAGGCCACCCAGTCGAGACGACTCACAAGTCAGCAGCCAATGAACAGGTGGCATTTGCCCGAGTGTGTATAGGATATTGGAGTCTATATTGGAGGTCATCGAACCCGCGAATTTTTCCGGTCTCTAATTATTGGCGTGCCCAGATTATTTGGTGGCGTGTCGCCACTGGTGCGTGTGTCACTGGTTCGCCATCCGTGTTCCGCGCGGAGATAGATCTATGGTAACGTCTGAGGTAACGCAGACTGCGTGGCCAAAAATACTCAAATACCAAAATGGGTGTAATTGGAAAGTAATGGGTATCGTAGTATCCTGGTGTAGTCTCTCTTACAATCTCCACTGCTAATAATGTTTGCAGGCTTTCATTGCCATTGTCTGAAGTAGCTTGGCTTCTGGGTTGTAGCCGTGTCCTTGGCGAATAATTCACCGACATTGCAGTCGCCATCATCAAGTAGCTGTCACCTACCAACCTAGGTAACTGCTGCCTGATGATGGCGACTGCAATGTCGACCGAAACGTCGGTAATTTATTTGCCAATGACACGGCTACAACTCAGAAGCCAAGCCAACCTCCACTGCTGTTGCTCAAGCACATCATTGATGAAAATAAATAGCATTATAAAAAAAATATATTCTGGTACGTTCTTATTTAAAAATTAGGATTATTAAGCAGCAATTTATGAAGAAAAAATTTCAGCCAACAATTTTACCTGTCGAAATTTGTAATTCCTTTTAACTTTGCTGCGTTTAAGGAAACTACATTACCTACGTTTAAATGCTTCTATTAAATTACAATACTTTATTTCTTACTTGTAATTTAGGATTGTATGTTTGGTTCAATACTAACAACATAATACCTGCTTTATTTTAGTTAAACATTGAAAACGACAAAATCATTCCCATGACAATAATATTTAAACGAAAGATTTACGATGGATAATAGTGTGCAGAAAGTACTAAGAAATACTTGATCTCCTGATTTATCGAAGTCTTCGAGCCAAATAATAACTCAATACTCATCAGTTGGGGACTGCAAAGTTCATGTTATTTTCTGGTGTCAGGCTAGTCTTCACAAACTTGTGCATATTTAAATCGATGTACGGTAGGTATTTAATTGGCTGCTGCCACTTTTACTTCTTTCTGTGTCGCACGAGATTACCCAGATTTATTCTAAAGGTTTTTGTAATTGGCTCCTAGGCATTTAATGCATGTTAATTAATCAATATTCGAATGACCAAAAAAATTCAATGTTCGAACATTTGGAGTCTCTGTGTCACTAAATAATAAAGTGAATTTTGTTCTTCCTTTCAATTAATGTATCATTTCCGATCATAATAACCAGTTATGACACATTTTATAGAGAGACATTCAATGTAAATCTAAATAAAATATTTCAATCATCTAAGTTTTATCAATAGAAATTTCAAGCTTATGCTGAAAATAAGCATAATTTTTTGAGTCTGTGCACGTGTTAGTGAAATTCATTGTAAAACCAATCACTACAAAAAATTTGTAAAATAAATAACTAACAATCACTTTACTCTGTTTATAATTCTAATTGTTAGCATGATTATTAAAACTACCATAAAATATAAAGTCATTATTTTTTTAAGAGACCCATTCTTATATGCTTCTCAACCGCTAGCTAACCATAAAAAGAGTTCGACTACCTAAAATTTCACATTTTCTCTTTAAAATTGAAGATACTTGCTGGAATGTTAAGCGAAGCGTCGGTACGTCCAACTACCACTAAGAAGCGGCTAAATGTTGACGACAAGACAGATCTGGAGAATATGTGACTTAAACAACCAGGACCAAATGTGTCTGAGCCCTAAACGACAACTATTGAATTTTTTTTTTTTGCTTCCTTATTACTATCGAGTGGAGAATCCAGTTTATATTCTTCCTTAGCACGAATATGCCGTCGGAAACGTTCTGATTCATCCACTGCAACAACTGTTGGATAAAATCATTGCTGAGGACTGCAAAAATTCGCGGTTTCAATTATCTCCAGGGTATACTCCACAATCCTATAAGAATACCATCTGCATACGTCAAATACCATCTGATCACTTGCCAATAGATCATGACGCCTGTTAACTGGGATGCTTGTGATTCGATACTTCATTTGTTAAGGACATTCCACTGTCTCAGAGTCCTTCAGGCAAATTGTGGTCCAATCACTGAAGCAACGTGAAGGTGGATGAGTTTGGATTCTAGCCTATCACCTATCACGGAATTAATCCACGTATTTTTCCGGTCTCAAATTATTTAAGTTGTTACTTTTGGAAAATTTTGCACTCTGTGCACTCGCAGACACACAACTAAGGTGAAAATAAATGAACTTGTGTGTGTATGTGTTTGATAATGTGTGATAGTGTGCGATTGTGTTTGTGTGTGATGGTGATAGTGCATGATAGTGTGTGATTGTGTTTGTGTGTGAACAGCAATATCATAGATAGGAATAAAATTTTTCTATTGAATATTTATTTTAGAATTTATTAAAAATATATTTTGTGTGGTCAATTGCGGTATTTAACTTAATAGTTATTAAGTAGCCATAATTGACTTGTGAGCTATTGTTTTAATTAGTTAGTATGTAATTTGTATGTTTTATTTTGTTAGGGGCATGCAGATTTCGCGAAAAGATTTCGGGACTAGTTGAAAATTAAAACACTGTAGCACCATCTGTGTTTCGTGATTGGGTGAGTTTCTCCCAGGTACATATCGATTCTAACAACACCAATCATAGTGATTCAGTGCGGAAGTAAACGCGTCCTGAGTTGCTCAGCCAAATAAGGCAACGATTTCTCTCGCAGACGGCCGCCAATCACAAGGAAGAAACTACAGGTGCGAGTATACCTTGTTGCAGTCTAATAGGCGTTCAGATTTATTCACAAAAAATGCCTGCCCCTATTGATTGATAGTTTTGTGTTGTTTACGTGTCATATGTCAGTTATTGGTTCAGTGGAAGAATAAATATACACGCCTTAACTTGCAACAAACGAAGAAAATATAAGTAAACTATTAGAATTAAGTCATGACTAATATTAAGCAAAGTATCATTCCCGAATAACATTTTTCAGCTAATGAAATGAGTTATTGTAGGGAAAAATTAAACCAAGGCAAAACTTTCACTGACAAAATACCTTTTAACTTAGGTTGGAAAATCTTGATAATAAAATATGTTTAGGGCTAAAACAAATCTACTCTTAAAACTAATGTTTCTGAAATATTTCGCCAAGAATCTAGTTTTGATTATTAACGGAATATTTTTTTTTTTGCTTTTATTCAAAGAGATTGGAATTAGGAGAACAAATTGTTTTAAAAAAAGAAAAGTAAGAATCTGGAAAAGATACGTCCTTAAGTCCACACGGAATTTTTAATGGGATTCCGATATAAAACATGAAGTTAAATATTCTTTCCACCCCAATCAACCTCGGGCCATTAAGGTTTTAGCTGGTTCGCGAAAGTTTGCCGAGCAAAATTGGCTGGTGGTTATTAAAAAAAACTTTAAGAAAGCACTGCTTAGCACATCGGTACCAGCAAATTCAATGTCGCTGTAATTGGTTTTCTTTTAAAATATTGAAGGCATAAGCTCTTAAAGGTTATCTGAATAATTTTAGGAAATATAAGATAGCCTTACATGTTTTTTTGCTACCAAAAATATAACGCATTTTTTAAAGATGTTAACATTTTTTCATGAAATTAAAAATAATACATTTAGGGTACTTTCATGCAATTATTTCTATAGAACAAAATTAATTTTTAAACCTCGGAAAAATGTCAGGAATATTCAGTTTTTCTAGTTTACCACTTGGCCCTTGAGTATTTTAAGCACAATTTTGTCATTGTATATAAACATAATATTCGTCAACGATCATTTAATACAAAGGAGATGCAAAATTATCCTTGCTAAACGGTACAACTCGTTAAATTTACGTTTATGCTTACTGTTTGTGGCACTATTGAAACACCGTCTTTGTTTATGATTAATTAGAGTGAGCAACGGTCGAAAATTCAAGATCACAGACGGGAAGTCAAATGATCGTCAATCCTTACTTCCTTACTAATATTATAAATGCGAAAGTAACTCTGTCTGTCTGTCTGTTTCTTACCTTTTCCCGGCTGAACAGCTGAACCGATCGTTTTGAAATTTGGCAAGGAGATAGATTATATCCTGGGGATGGACATAGGCTATATTTTGTCTAAAAAAAAAAAAAATTTAAACGGGTTAAAAAAATATATCTTAATTTTATGTAATGTGTGTCATAGATATAAAAACTGTTAGTGTCATTCCTCTATGTCTGCCGAGCAATAGCTTTCAAGCCTTTACGTTACGTTTTGCTGTTGTAAGGAACTAAGTAGAGAGTAAGAAAAAAATAAAGATCTTGACAGTTTGTAGTGTCGCCATATTTGTTTCCATATTCAATACCGTTTTTGTATATTACAATTTAAATTGCAGAAAAAAATCATGTTTCATAGACACATAAATAGTGAGTGTGTGTCATTTCTCTATGTCCACGAGGTCTCGCCGCGTCAATTTTCTCCTTGGGGCGAACCCGTCCGCTTAATTAAATAAACAGCTTTAATCGTTGAATGATTTCATGATTTATTTCATGAAAATCTGCTCTCATAAAAAAGTAAGTTTTATAGACATTTAATAGGTGTCTCTCTCTCTTAAGATCAATCTATTAATCGTTACAATTTAATTTCCTTTATTTTTTTAGTTTGATTTGATACAATATGATTTCACTAAAAATCAATTTCTACCCCTTCCTATTTTCATTTCCACATTACGAAGTTTCACTTCTTCCGCACGGAGGGGCTCCACGCAATATTTTTGCATGCGATTAAAAACTATTTTTTAATGTTGCCAAAGAAGTATAACTTCTCATGCGCGTACCTAAGTACACGCACCCATTTTTTTTATTTAATTTCTTCTATATATATTTTTTCTCCCTACCTAGGGCACTCATAATTCTTTTAAATTTAACCTGTATGTTTTCAATGTCATTCGAGTTGTACAATTTTTTTTTTGTCAAATTGGTGATTATTTATACTTTGTTTCATTTTGGAATATGTTTGGTAGAGTGCGAGATAATTTTTTTATGTATGTTTTAATTTCATTAAATTTCTTATATACCTATATTCTTACCTACCTACCTATATTAAATTTCAGGTGGATGTTAACATTGACATTCCAGTTGTATAAAAATTTTTGTCAAATTAGTTGTTATTTTTACTTTTTGTTTCATTTTGGACTTTTTTTTTTTTTTTTTTTACTTAATTCAAAGATTTGTGGTGTGTAGGCCTACAGGGAGTGATATTTCTATTAATTTCTATACTCCTTTGGATAAGCGGAATATGGCCACCACAGTTTTACATATAAACAAATCTTACAAATGTTTTAAACATTATGACTTAATGAAAAATAGTTTCACAAACATCCTTAGACTTTTTTTTGGTGTGTATAGTTTGAAGTTTTATATTATATATGTACGTAAATTCTTAAACATAGATTTATTTATTAATTTATTTAGAAAATTATTCATAGGTAGGTAATAAGTTTTTCTATTTGTCAATATTGTTATTATGGTAGATAGGAGTACAGTAAATGCCTACATTCTTATATTCCTTTATATCTCTTTCGATTTGGAGTGTTTCCGAGCCATTCGGGGTCCTCATCACCCCCCCCCCCCCCCCCTCAGATGGTCAAAGCCCCAAAATTTCGAAAGTTTAAAATTTTTTTAAATCTTTCTCTTTCGATTTTAAGTGTTTTAGAGCCATTCAGGGTCTTCGAACCCCCCGCCCCCCTCTGGGAACAAAGCCCCAAAATTTCGACAATTTCAGGAATTTCAAATATCTATTCTTTCGAGATGGAGTGTTCCGAAACATTCCAGGTCCTGAAAAACCATATCAACCCCCCTGCCCCCCCCCCCCCTTCGCAAAAGTGAAAGCCGCAAAAGTTCGAAAAATTGGATGAAATTGTATTAAAATTAAGTCATTACGAACTTAAGTGTCCGGGGGATGGTGAAAATTTACCCAAAATCGACTTCCCCATCAAATTTTGGGGAAAGGGGGGGGGGGGGGAATGCAAAACCAAAATTTTCGAAACATTTAAAAAAAAAAATTTAATATGTAAGTATACTTTTTTACTATTTGGAGTGTTTTCGAGCCATTCGGGGTCCTCAAACTACCCTCCCCCCACAAGGAGTCAAAGACCCAATAATTAAAAAATTTCCCAAAATTTCGAAAATCTATTTTCTTTCGATTTTGGGTGTTTACGAGCCATTCGGGGTCCTCAAAATCACCCCCCCCCCCCCCTTCTCTTCACGAGGGTCAAAAACCCTAAATGTGGAAAATTTCAAAAATCATTCTCTTTCGATTTTTAGTGTTTCCCTGTCAATCAGGGTCCTCAAAATTAACCCTTCCCCATCTGGGGACATAGCCCCAAAATCTCAAAAATTTCAGGAATTTCAAATATTTCTTTCGAGATGGAGTGTTCCAAACCATTCGAGGTCCTTAACCTCCATACCCCCCCCCCCCCCTCCTCCTTCATCAAAAGTGAAAGCCCCAAAATTCGAAAAATTGGAGAAAATTGTATTAAAATTAAGTCATTACGCACTAAAGTGTCCGGGGGATGGTGGAACTTTCACCCAAAGTCGACTTCCCACCCAATTTTGAGGGAGGGGGGGAATGCAAAACCCCAAAATTACGAAAAATTTCTTAAATTTAAGAATACTTTTTTACTATTTGGAGTGTTTCCGAGCCATTCGGGGTCCTCAAACTACCCTCCCCCCACAAGGAGTCAAAGACCCAATAATTAAAAAATTTCCCAAAATTTCAAAAATCTATTTTCTTTCGATTTGGAGTGTTCACGAGAAATTTGGGGTCCTCAACATCACCCCCCCCCCCCCCCCCCCACTTAAGGGGTAAAAATCCCAAAATTTTAAATATTTTAAAAATCATTCTTTTTAGATTTTTAGTGTTTCCCTGCCATTCAGGGTCCTCAAAATCACACCTCCCCTTCTGGGGACAAAGCCCCTAAATTTCGAAAATTTCAGGAATTTCAAATATTTCTTTCGAGATGGAGTGTTCCAAACCATTCGAGTTCCTGAACCTCCATACCCCCCCCCCCCTCCCCCCCCCCCCAACTTCTTCATCAAAAGTGAAAGCCCAAAATTTCGAAATATAAGAATATATATAATTGGATGTTGGCATGTATGACGTCGATAAACTCTTACACTGTTTGACCGATCGCTATGAAAGTTGGCACAGCGAAGTGTTTTTTATCATGGAGAAGGTTTTTATGCTATCCATTTTTTTTGTAACTCGCCACTAGATGGCGCTGTAGCGCAACAACTTCTAAACCTTTCAACCGATCGCCATGGGTAAACAGAAAATCATAGGTTACAGATACACAAACAGTAATTGTGTGTCATTTCTTAATGTCAACCACACTGGACATATCGCTATCCATTTTGCTGTAGCTCGCGGATAATATATCACCCGGTGTTCAGCCCGGGCGAAGCCGGGTACTGCAGCTAGTATATAAATATCTAACAATTTTACTTATAGGTCAGAAATTATTGTTAGGCCTATGTCTTTAATTTTCATAAAATAAATTCAAATGGATTAACATGGGAAAAAATTGGAGCACTTGTAATTTTACACATTTAATTTAATGCAGTAATTTAATAAATATTGCAAGTAAAACTTACTGATTTTATAAATTTAATTGCGTGCTACGGAATAGCAATGAAAATTTAGCAAACCATACAATTTTTGTTACAATTTTGAATTTTTTATTTAAGCACAAGAGTATAAATACAGCAACCGTATTCGTAGGTATAATATTAGTAACAATGGCATTGGCGGAGACTCTGTACCTACATATATTTAGTGAAAAATTAAACTAATTTTTATAGTGTACGTTGTGACAGACTGCTTTTACTAGCGTAAGGTAATTTCGGTAAAACAAAAAAAAGGAAAAGTAAATCAGGATTCTTGATCCGGGATTTAAAAATCCTTTAATGAGGAGCCAATGTTTACCCTTAGCGTCATTTTTTTCAAATTTTTTAAATTTTTTATTTAAAGTTTATTTGGCAAGTAACTTGGTAAAAAATTTAAAACAGTTAAAAGTTTTCTTATCAATGCTTTCCAAAATAAATTTTTTTGAATTTATATTTCGAAGCATCGTCATCATTATTTTTACCTCCTCCTGAACTTGACTGAAACTTACATCTCCTTTCGAATTTATTTTTAAAAATAAGTGCGAGGGAAAAACCATTGAATAAGTCCAAAAGTGATGTGATTTATTTCTAAGTAGTAGCAAGTAATTTACAAGAATGTTTATAGATACCAGCACCATTTAGCTTTGTGTTTTTCCATTTCAATTGACTAGGTATCTTTTCGCACGCACACGTAATTTAGTTTCAAAATAGCGATGGATCTCGATTATTTTAAGAAAGATCATCATTGTGTTCTAGTGAGGCTGATACAGCAACCCATAGAGTTTTCATGCAGCTAATATTGGGGCGCTAATGAAACGATGAGAAAGGTGCACAAATATTAGTGGAGGTTATGTTAAAAATATAAAAATCGTTTTGAAGTGATTATCTCTGTAATTAATATTTAATTTTTTATTTCGTGTTTTACTTACGGGGCCCGCCTTGTCAGGGGTGTGTGTGTGTGTCAGCGAGGCGGGATGATAAGCGCGACGCTCGCTGGTGCTTCTAGCGCGGTGTCTCCTCTGGACTGGCGCGCAGTCTTCTCGTCGTGCATAGGGCAGTAATGAGATTTCAGATTTTTTTATGGCTGCGAAATGAAGACAAATGTGTCATGCAACTCACTTGAGTGCTATTAAGAATCTGTACTGGATTTTTCATGCCTAAAACGCGATCTGAAAATACGCGTTTTAGCTTCTTTTTTTCCCCCACGTAAACTGAACGTCTCTTCACCATAAGCGCATTCTTAAAAATTTTTCCGTTAAGGCCCCCGCCTACCCGGGCATACACACGATGCGCAGAACTGCAGGAAAAACAACGCGATTTCAAAACTACTCAAGATATCCGAGTGGGGTGTATTTACGAAAAGCATTTAAGAGTTCGCTGAGGGCCGAAAAGTACTTTTGATTTCGGATTAAGTTTTTAAACTGTATTTTTACAAGAGTTAAAACGGCTAAAACGCATGTTTTCAGAGTAATTTTTAGGCGTAAAACAACCGGCACAGATTCTTGAAAGCACTTAAGGGACTTGCTTTACACCTTTATCTTCATTTCTCCGCCATACAATGTTACGGTCGCCGCTCAGATCTCACAGTTGTCCTGTGACGACGAGAAGACTGCGCGCCAGTCCAGAGAAGACACCGCGCTAGAAGCACCAGCGAGCTTCGCGCTTATCATCCCGCCTCACTGACACACACACACACACACCTACACACCTGACGAGGCGGGCCCCTTAACACACACCACTCGGATATCTTCAGAAGTTTTCAAATCACGTATATTTAGAGACTGGAATAATTCGCGAGTTCAGTGACCTTCAGGATAGACCCCACGATCCTCGGCCAACTTGGGCAAACGGAGCATGTTCATTGTGTGCTGAATTTTGAGGCGTCTCAAGTGGGTAACTTGTGATTGGATACTTCTTTGATTGATGGTATCTAATTGGCCAAGAGTCCTACATATTAACAGTGAACCAAAAGCATGAAAAGCACAACGATATAATAATTTGAATTTTAGCATATCACAAAATGAATCCGCGAATTTTTCCGGTGTCTACGTATATTTTATTTCTCACACTCAGCACACCGTATGTATGCCCATAAATTATGTGTTGTTTTTTTTTATTTCGCCCATTATCCTAGACTATTGTCCTATTGTTTTCGTCCCCGCTAATGACCTTGATAACTGCGCTGGTGTTCCAGCGGTGTGATTGATTGCCCCGGGCTTATCGCCGGCGGAGGTTTGAACCACGGCCGAGACAATGGGTTCTCCGTTACTTGGGACCGAACTTCTCTTGTCCCTTTCTCCTTGGTCCTCACTTCCGGAGGTCGGACGACGGCAAAGTGATCTGAAATGAATTAGCGGATGTGATGTGTCGTCGAACCCACCACTTATCGCGGTCTCTCTTTTGATCGATGGCCTTCGACGTCTCCGAAAGGCGACAGTGCAGGACCAGGGTGGTGGTGGTGGGGGGGTTGGGGGGAGTAGTCCTGCCTCACCGAAGAGCAAAGTTTGGCGACTGTGACGGAAGAGAGAGGGCCAGTCGAGCGGAAACTTCCCCATTCGACCTCTCAGAGAACCGAACCGGGCGACGTCTGGAGGCAAGATCCGCAATAAAGACTTGACGAGTGATGCCGGAAGTAAAATGGCGCAACGGCCAAAAAATATGGGAAGCCTTATTTTCACAGACGAGAGAGCCAAACCCCCGATCGTGTTTCTTCGGTTTTTTTTTTTTGTTCATTGTAAATAAATATGGCGGTGTGGATTAAAGATTACTAATGGTCAATTAGGTTAGGTTAGCTACATTATAAATATTTTAAAACATTGTGGACGTTTGATTTGGTTAGGATAGTTACATTAAAGATACGGAAAAAAAGCATGAACTTCGGGTAACTTCGGGTTTTGGCTCTCTCGTCTGTGAAAAGAAGGCTTCCCAAAAAATATTGTGATTGTGAGAATCGGCAGGTTTTTACGATGCGTGACAACCGTATTCAACACCCACACAATACAAATTTATAACATGTGTATACTGTCAAAACTTAATAACACAAAAAGGTTTGTATTAACCAGACTATTATGAATTTTTTATCGCAAATTTTATACATCTAAATAAAATACAAATAATGTTTAAACATATATATTTCTCATAAAATACATGTATAAAATATACAAATATAATGTTTCCCAAGAAAATTTTTACACAATTTTATGCACCACCAAATGAACATTTTTTTTTTTTTTTTAGGAATTGTAAAATAAATTTTTTTCAGAATGGCTACATATGTGGCTAAACAAATCGTATTGAGGCTTGTTGCCATTTTTTTTTTTTGCAATTCACCGCTAGATGGCGCTGCAGCGCATCAACTTCTAAACCGTTCAACCGATCGCCGTGGATAAGCAGAAAATAATAGGTACAATTCATACAAACAGCAATTTTGTGTAATTTTTCTATGTCCACCACACCAATCTCCATGAAAATTGGTACAAATAGAGAATGTTTTCGCGATATAAATTTAGTTTTAACTCGCGAACAAAATATCACCCTGTTTTTAATGTTTTTTTTTAAACACTTTACCTCCATTCAAATAATATTTATTTTAAAGGAGCTTGGAGCTTCTTGAAATTTTTATGATAATTGTTTTGCGAGAAATGTCTTGTTTACTCTTTCAAGAGCCCCAAATTATGTATGAAACTTTTCCTTCTTACTAATGCAAAACCATGAAATATGAATTTCTTCATATAGTATTTTTTTATTTTGATAAATATATTTAATTTTGCTAAAAAAATATATAAATTGATTTTTTTTCTATTTTTAATTTTTCATCCTTATGCCATTGGAATGTGTGAATGATTGTTTTTTGCCTCATTTACTTTAATAAAGGCTTGCTTAAATCAACTGAAAATTCATAAAAAATATATAATCCATTATTTAATTACAGTATTCAGAAATCTATAAAACCAGCTTTAAGTTTTTGAAGGACATTTTTTTTAAACACAATTCCAGCGTATAAAATCAATCTATAAACAATAATGCATGTAAACATTAATCCATAAAAATTAGTACATAAAATTTAATTATATGCTAAGCTTGCACGTAATTCTTTTTTAAGTCACTATACGTGAATCGAACATTACTTATAAACATGTTTATGGGTATGGTCAAGTGTTTATTCTTGGTGACTATAGTGTTGAATATTAATGTAATTTAGACGCAAAGTGGTACAACAATAATGCCTCGGCTTATGGGCGAATTCTCATGTGAATTTGCAATAGGTTTTATATAAACTTTACAAAATTCAATGCATTTACCGTGCTATTTGCTCTCGATATACAGCATTTGGTAGTAGTAATTTCGCGAATGTGAGGGAAGCAAAGGAACGGGCATGAGGAGCATACAGTGCTGCCTTCTGTAATGGATTGTCAAACCAAAGTTCACAAAGCCAAAGGTAAACATTATAATATTGCCTGTTTAAAGAGTTTTAAACATTTCGGCAGTATTTTAAAAACATTTACTGTCAAAAATATGGTCCAAAGCCTGGGTTTAATATTTTTTCAAGTTTTTTTTCTACTTTATTGGAGCCGTTTTATTATATATTTTAAAATATATATCTGCAAATGGGATGATTCTATAGTCGACGTAGCTTCTTTGGCAACGAATTCTAGTGGCGGGTGTGGAAAGTACGTGTGATTCGCGTTCAGAAATATATTTGAAAACACAATTTTCTAATATGTTTTATACCTATTACGACGATTTGTATTAATATTTAAATATTATAATTATTATAGGAATTATTTTCAAGAAATCTATGTTAAATTTCGTGTCCAAAATTCAGATTATAAGTATATTTTCAACCTGAGAACATATGAAGTGGCTCATTATCGAGGTTAGATTTACACATCTCTGGCGAGTGAAATAGTCCCTCAAATTTAATTTTGATCGTTTATAAATATAAAGGTTTATTTTTTTACTATTTTGAGATTTTTTCACTTAACTAAGTTCGTGTGCGAAGTTAGGAGGTTTCTTCTAATTATTATGTTTATAAAAAATACGATTTGAAGGAACCTAGTTTTCAAATCAGAAACAAAAATTTATTCGTCGTAATTTTTGGAATATTTACCAAGGAAATACGTACAAGGGTAAAAAAAATATATATTTTTTTTTGCTCAGAATGGGATTGTAAAATATTTTAAACAAGCTCTATGCCAGTGTTTGCCTACCTGGTAATGATTTTTTATCTTAATTTTATATTTTGAATTTTATGTTTACTAATTATAATTTTAAAATCTTTACCAAATCTAGTAATATTGATGTTTGGACGGATGGAACTTTCTTAACTTATGAATATTTAAAATATATCCAACGTCACGGTGCAATAAATTAATAAATTTCTTATTTACTTTATGCATTAGCATCGAAGCTCAAGTGCTCTGTACCGAGGGAGCTGCTACCAATTTCGGATTTCCATACCTAATGAATGACAACTTGGCACAAAAACACACTAAAACTGGCGTTGACACTTAAATCACTTCGCCAGCTGTAGCTTCTCTAGGTAAAGTTCGAAACTATTGACTTAAACCCTTTCGAGGTCTCGGAACGCCTGGCAAAGGTGCAAACTTGGGAGCCATGTAGTTAGATGTCACATCACCGCGCTCGATTCAGACGTTAATTAGCGAACTTTTAGTTCTCCTTGAGCCCTATCCGTGTATCATTTACCTGTGGCGATGTCAATTTTAAAAATTTAAAAATTTTAAAAATGTATATTAATTAATTTTTTGAAGTTATACTCCTTCAGGCCCGTTATGGAAAAAAATGACGAGAGTGAATTTTTACAATGCGCGCACCTTGCATTGGAATTTTTACAAGAAGATGGCGGACCTACGTGTACGAAAATAAGCCCATATACATATAAAAAATTAGGGAATATAAAAAACGTATAGCCTAAGTATGCTAAGTGAAGCTTTAACTAACCTGGAAAATATTTGTTACACTAAAATAGTCACTGTAAAGACTAATTTCAAGTTTAAAAAAATATTATTTAATTGTTATTTTAACAATTAGATCACATATTCTCCTTAAAATCTTATTTTATTCTTCGTAGCGCGGAGTTATTAATCTAAATGAACGTGGTTCAAAACTCTGCAGTGGATCTTTTATCTTTTTTAATTACAGATTACTGGATTATACAAATTATGCTTTAAGAAAATATATATTAATGATTAAACGTGTTTTTAGCGTATAGATATAATATTATTAAATACATAGCTCAGTCCATTGGATTGATTTTTTCATTCTAGCCAGGCCGACATCCTCTCATTAAACTTAAAGTAATGTTAAATAAACTATGTTTGTTAGTAATCGAATTTCCATGAATTCGCATTGGTAATAAAAAATAAAACTTTATAATTGTACAACTATGATTTAAAACTTAAATTTGTAGACATCTAAAGTGTGCGGAAACTATATAGTATTAACATTTTGCTGTATTTAAACAATATGGGCAGTATTTTAATGAAATTCCTTGTCGAAAATCAGGTCAAAGCCTGGGTTTATTATTTTTCAATTATTTTTAGTTTTATATGAGAAGTTTCATTATATAGTTCAACATTTCGCTCTGCCAATCGAATGATTTGATAGTTAAAGTAGCTGCTCCGGTAGCAAATTCTAGCAGCGGGTGTGGGTATACGTGTGAGTCGTGTTCAAAAATTTGGTGATCGATATTAAATATTGATGTGTATATAACTAAAAACATTTATTTGTTAAGAATATTAGTGATATAACTTTAATTATAAAGTTATTCGAGTGTTTTTTTTTTCAAGTGTATTTTTATAATTGAGGTTATGTTCCCGTATGTGTATGTTATTTGCAATATTAATTTTAAATATTACATTATTTGTTATTAAATAATTTATATAATTAATTATAATAATCTATTAGAGTACTTATTTTTTTAAGTTATATTTTATCTTGTTTATTTTAATTAACTAATTAATTTTATACAAATATTTGTATTAATATTAAATATGTAGTGTATATTTAATTAATGTTGGTTACAATAAATTTCAAAATAGTTCAGAAACTTAAACAAAATATAGTATAAATTCTTACGCGCATAGATAGATAAGTACCAACACACTGGTTTTTTTTTAAATTTTTGCAGGCTTTAGTGTAACTTCTCGGTTTTGCCTAAAAATATATGTCTACACAATTGCAATTTATAAACACAATCTCATTGGCGTGTGGTAAAGTTTATCCAGTAAACTAGAAACTTAAAATAAAACTCTTTGCGATTACATACCACAAAGAAGCATGCAACAAATAAGAAAAAATTATGTGAACCTATAATAATTTTATTTAGTTGATGGTAAAGTGTAGTCTTTTAGTATCTTGTGACCTACAGTTTTTTTTCTTCTATTAGAAAATTTTGAAACTCAGAAAGTTGGTTTTGACGTTAAAATTGTACGGCGATAAAAAAAGACTGGTTTACCATCAAAATGATAGTATAGTAAATTTAAACAAATTCAATGTTAATAATGCACTTATATTCTGCCATCTAATCGACTGGTGTGATAAAGGAAGAATTTTTACATAAAAATTATGAATACTGCCTCCAGTTGTTTGTAGTGAATTTACTTTTAACAAATAAACACATCAACCCAGGCGATAGTGTTTTACTGCCAGGTTAACTACATTAAATGCTCTTATTTGTTACTTCAACCAGCTAACTCGTTCACATACGTTTACACCTAACACCTTCTTTGCATTCATAAAAAAAACGGGCATTGCTACATTAATAATTGTTATCACAGCTTTAACGTCTTCCGCCTTAAGAGTGATTTAAAAGGTGCTGCTTTTGTTCGCTTCTTTTGCAGTTCTCCAAGCGAATTTTCTGGCGGTTAAGTTGAACAAGTACAACTTTATCGTCCGCAAGAAGCCATTAGTTGGCTGATATATTACGCGGCAAAACTAAAAACCGTAGCTAAATAAATTTTTATGCTATTTGTTTTAATCGCTTAAACGTTCCTCTCGTTAGGAAGAATAGTTAAAATCACATAATGGAATGAGTATTAGTATTGTTAAACAAATATATGAACGAACAAGACACAGCCAATGAATACACGTTAAAATTTATTTTAAGAAAACAATTTATAAGTAAAAAGAGAATTGGTGGGGTTCATTCAAATTACTATTTCAATCGCTAACATGATAAAAGTTGCAAATTCTAACTCCACAACTTCTTACCTTCACGGTAAAGCACTTGCGGTTTTAGGCCGGGTTTATAAACTACGCAAATAAAGCAAATGTGCAACAAAGCAAAAAGGCAACACGATACAAACACACAGAAAAAAAAAATCGGTCATAAATAATGCACGGAATTTGCCAGTTGTTACCAACCCTAAAACTTGAAATTGTAAAACAGTGGCAAACGAAATTATTCCCCGGACATTTTTTTTAAAATTTATATTTATCGTGAAAACCTTCGAAATGTTTAATAATTTGTTTTTAAAAATTACTTTCATTCATTTTGCGAAAAATTAAAAAGTGAAAAGTTTGGTATAAAACTAAAACAACACTGTGGCCCTCTATTTACACTGTAAAAATAGTGAAGATATACATATTCAATGGTAGAAAATTTTAAATAATGAAGTGAAACATATTTGGGCTCGATGGGAGTAAAATTTCAAGGCAGAATTTAAATGCTGAAACACTTATTATTTTTCCTAACTTAACTAAAAACTAAGTGTGTTGGGGAGGGTTCCGGGTTAGGGAGGGAGACTAAGTGCGTCTCAGGCCGAAGCCTATACGCTCTAATCATGCAGGGTGTTGGCCATGCAGGAGAGGTAGCATGCATCATGTGCTAGGAGGGGAATTGGCCAGCCATGGCTGCGATTGGCGCCATGACTATTTAACTCCCCTCACTGACTATCCTAGACTAAAACTATGTAAGTTGAGCACAGGTAAAACCTGCATAGACACAGGGAAAACCCTGGGCTCTGACATGCGGGATGCAAAAATCCAATGCATTAATATCAAGCAGGAGGCTTACGGGAGACAGAAGGATAGATCTGGAAGAAGAGTTGGACAGTAGAAAAGAGTCTACCATGCGCGGGGGTTGGGGGCTTGGACATTTGCTGTCCGCTTTGGTTTGGATGGCGCTGGTTGTTTCGGGGGCGACTTTTTGTCGTTTCCCGCGCCAGGCTGCCAGCATCGGGTCGCCAACGAGTTGGTCACGAGTGATGGGGGGGGGGGGGGGGGAAGGGGGAGATAAACATCGCAACATCACCGGCTTCGCTTGACGCAGTCAGCATTCGCCCGGCGAGTCGTAGGGGTCGTTACCACAACGCCGAAATACCACAACGCCGAACGTACAATAACGCCGAATACCATAACGCCGAATGCCAAATTGACCGCAACGCCGACAGCTAGAAAACTGCTGTGTACCAAAACGCCGAAATACAGTAACGCCGAAAAATGTTGCTGCGGGGAGGGGGCCACAGGAGCAAAATGAAAAACAACTGAATGAATTTGTGTACCTAACCTAACCTAGCCTAACCTAACCTAAACTTACCTAACCTAACCTTTGTGGCAGTCCTGCAATGACATTTTTCGGCATTAAGGTATTTCGGCGTTGTGGTAATTCGGCGTTTGTGATAATTCGGCGTTGTGGTTATTTGGCGTTGTGGTACACAGCAGTTTTTTAGCTGTCGGCGTTGTAGTCAATTTGGCATTCGTAGAGACCTGAAAAATTCGCGGGTTCATTTCGTGTTATGCTAAAATTCAAATAATTATACCTTAGTGATGCTTCTGTCATTGGTTCACTGTTAATCTGGAGGACTGGCGGCCAATTAGAGACCCTCACTCATAGAAGTGTCGAATCACAGGCCACACAGTAGAGACGATCACAAGTCAGCAGCCAATGAACAGCTGGCATTTGCCCGAGTGTGTAGAGGATATTGGAGTCTATCCTGGAGGTCATTGAACCCGCGGATTTTTCGGGTCTCTAGGTATTCGGCGTGATGGTTTTTGGCGTTATTGTACGTTCGGCGTTGTGGTATTTCGGCGGTGTGCTGCGTACCCGAGTCGTAGTAGCTTATCGGGGTCTCCCCGGAGCTGGTTCTGACTCGCTTGATGAACCCACCCGCCACCAAGTCTACACTCGTCCACATTCTGTCGAGTCTCGTCACGAGTTTGGTGGTTCCGTGTGCTCAACATCGAAATTTCCTTGCATGTTCTTAGGAACGTAATGCGGGGGGGAAGTAAGTGGGCCCACTTAGCGCATGCGCAAAACTTCCCCTGCTCCTGGGAGGGGGACGATGTAAGCAGTTCTCAAGGGGTCGTTACCACAACGCCGAAATACCATAACGCCGAATGTCAAAATTGACCACAATGCCGACAGCTAGAAAACTGCTGTGTACCACAACGCCGAAATGACAAATAAATGAATTTGTGTGTGTTTCTTAAATGTACCTTAACGCCGAAATACCACAATCAAACCTAACCTTACCTAACCTAAACTAACCTAGCGTAATATAACCTAACCTAACTTAACCTAGCCTAGGCTAGCCTAACCTAACCTAGCCTAACCTAACCTAGTCTAACCTTACCTAGTCCAAACTAACCTTGTCTAACCTAACCTAGTCTAACCTAACCTAGTCTATCCTAACCCAACCTTTGTGGCAGTCCTGCAATGACATTTTTCGGCGTTAGTGTATTTCGGCTTTGTGGTGATTCGGCGTTGTGGTACACAGCAATTTTCTAGCTTTCGGCGTTGTGGTATTTCGGCGTTGTGGTGCGTACCCGTTCTCAAGCACAAGGGCAGGAGGGGGGTGGACAAAAGCCCCATTCATCAACAACTGACGCGGCACCTCGGGGCAGCTTAGCGTTAGAGCAATGTTTTTAAGTTCAAACAACATGTATGTAGAGTAGTTAGGTATTGTTTTTGTTCTTTTTCCTTATAGAAAGTCGTACCTCAAGGGTGTGAAATGATGGTGAGTTTTGATTTATTTTATAAATCGTATCTCCAAAACTAACTAAGAACAATGTACATGATTAAGTAATAATACAAAAGTAGTAAACTACACATTAATTTACCACTTTACAAGATCACGCGGGTTGTAAAGGGGTAGGTTTTATTTTAAGAAAAAATTCATACTTCGGAATATACTTTATCTAAGGGTAAGAAACAAAGAATAAAGAGCAACCATAAAGAGTTATGAGATGCTTTTTGTCCATTTTCCGGATTTCTACCTTTAAGTGGATGAAAAGGGGGTAGGTTTGGTTTTATCATAAAATATAGCTGTAATATGTAAGAAACAGAAAATTAATAACTTCACTAATTAATATCTTAAGGTTGTTTTAACTTTTTTCCAAAGTCGACTCTGAATGCAGTAAAAATGGTAATTATATATATACATTAATTAAGCTGCAGGTAAGAAATTGAAAATGTATAATGTATATTATATTATTTCATTATATGTTTTTACCTTTACGTTTTTCTATATATATTTGATCTTAAAAAGTGTGAAATAGCAGTCAGTTTGGTTTTATTATTAGTCATATCTCTGAAGTTAATCAAGCGATCAAGCAACATGATTTATGAACATGTAAAATCTAACTATTTTTTTAATACTTGCTAAAATTCAACTTCTAGGTGAAACCTGTTATTATGCTTTCATATAAATATAACATATTTTGGTACAACAAAACTTACATCAAGGTCCTGGCAAGGATAAATAAATAACCCTTAATCTACCTTCTTTATTTAACGATTTTTGAAATATGTCATCGGATGTTGTAATTGGGGTGAATATTATTTATCCATAATAATAAAAATATATACTATCCACTTAATCAGTACTGGCAAGATAAATTTAAATTCAATGTGAATGACTTCTTCCCAAAAAAATAATTAGATAAAAATACAGTAGTCGCTCTCATGTTACAAATACACTTATAATACGAAACTCGGGAATCAAACACGAAATTTAATGTAGTTTTTTTTTTTTTTAAAAAATACCAAGCCTGATAAATATACGTAAACCGTGCTTTCTGCTACATTATAGGACGCGAATCACACGTAATTTTCGCTTCAGCTGCTATAATTCGTAGCCGGTGAAGTCACGTTGACTACAGAATCATTTCATGAGCCGACCGAAATGTTAAACTATATAATAAAACGGATCCGTTAGAAGCAAGAAAAAAAAACTACAACAAATACTGATCATCGGCTTTGGATCTGAATTTTTCACAAGAAAATTTTAATAAAATACTCTCCAACATGTTAAAATTAGTTAAATAGTTAAAACTTTAAGTTTCCCTTTCTGGTACGCGCTATCCGCCATCCGATGGCATCACCGTGGTTACACACTTTCGTTCCATTCGACTTTCATTCCATTCACGAAATTACTCCTACCAAAATGCCGTACACCCGAGAGCTAAGATGTTCACACATCCATAAAATTAATTAAGGAAAGTCATATGGTATATGGAACGCTGTGCCCATGCTTACAGTGTCGAAGAAAGTTTAGAACGATGAAACTGTTTACGGTAACCACAAACTACCGTATTATAACGCGACCCTGTTATATACGAAACAGATGCTCGTTGTAAACAGGAAGAACAATTGTGTGGCAGAGGGGAGAGAGGGAATGTATGACGCGGAGGGGAACTACAGTAAGGAGGGGAGGCACCAGAGATTACATGCACAGACTCCACATACGTCAAAAACCAAACAAAACAAAAAAGTAACTATGGAAACAAACCTCTTTTTTTACGCATCTTGTGTGGAGGCCAAGCGAGGGGGAAATGAAGCCCTGTGGCATACGAGAGCTATTTTGGGAACCAGACGTGAGACACGGAGGGGAGAACCACAAGTTCAGGATGTCTCCGGGAGGCGGAACATCTTTCAGGGAAGCCAATCCCGAAATATTCATATCTACTGCAGCCTTGCGCCCTAGACTTGGAGTTTTGAAGAAAATTCCTGTTCCTCCCACTTGTCTGAATTTGGAATATTTTATTTTGTTTTTAATTGAACTAAACATATTCATTTTTCACTTTAGGTATAGAAACTCGTAATTATATAGACACTAGTGTTTTAAATAGCAAAAAAATTTCATGATACAAATAAAACTATCTAAAATATATTTAAAATTCTACTATTCGTATATTCATGCGACACACTGTTTTTTTTACCTTCACCGAAATTTCCTCCCGCCTTTTTTTTAAATATAGGAAAACATTTATGTAAATGCATGTAAAAATTCAGTTGTTTTTAAATACATTGCTTGTCAAAACTATAAAATTGCAGAACACTGTTGTGTGTGGTCTGAAATTTTTATTATAGCAGTAGGTACTAATATTACCGGGAGTCAAACCCAGGCCTTCTTCGTGAAAATGTAAGTGGATAAAAAGCTTACCGAAAAAAACAGTCGTCCTAGTGTGCTCGCACGGATGGATCGTTAAGCCTCTACAGACGACTCAGCGAACGAGTCCCTTTGTTCAACCGCGCGCGCATCATCTCTACGTGAGAATAAGGCAGTAGTGATCAGTGAGACATTGATGTTTCAAGCGGACAGTGTACGTCAACATGGGTATATGTAAGGCTGTGGCAGAGTGGCAAAAATGGGCAATCGTGTTTTGCCGTGCCCGATATCATACGGTGAGTGATGTATTCTGGATTTGTTGGTGTTTCGCAGCGGACTGTCCAACGTGTCTGCAACCAGTGGTGTGCTTCACGTGGCCACGAAACACAAAGTCAGAATTGTGGTCGGAATAAAGATCATGACAGAGAGGGACCAGAGAGGCGTTTCACACTTGTGAATCGAAATCACTTCCAAACTCGACAGGAATTGCTGCAGTCAGCGAATGAAGGTCCATCCCGAACCTGTTTGCGACGGGAACTGCATGCATTGGACATTTGGAGTATGTAACCTCGCAAGAGGCCATTGCTCACACAGGCACATAAAGCTGTGTGTCTTCAATGAGCTAGAAATCATTGTACGTGGACAGCAGCTGACTGGCGGAACATAATGTGTGTCTGATGAATCACGTTTTTGCCTGTATTCCAATGATGCACGTCGTCGAGTGCATCGAAGGCCAAATGAAGCATTTCATCCTGGTGGGTCTGTGATGTTTTAGGGGTTGTTTTCGTATCATGGATTGGACTTGCTCACTGCGGTGACCACCAACATAAACCAGCATGTTTCTTTAAACATTCTGGATGATCAGGTGTTGCCTTTCATTCAACATCTGCATGATTAGTATACCACCGATTATTTAAGATGACATCAACAAAGTCCATCGGACTGTACGCGTATGTAACTGCCTTTTATGAACACTCCCCCAACCTATAACAACTCGATTGGTCTGCAAAATAACCTCATTTGAACCCCATTGAAAATTTTTGGGGATGTTTGAAACAGAGGGTAAAACGCCTGCATTAACATCCCTGCAATTTGGTGGAATTGAGCGATCATATCCTCAGCAAGCGGCTTAACCTGGATGTTACATAATTGCACAACCTTGTGGAACTTACTTCCTAATCGTATCCAGTGAGTTATCAAGTCCAGAGGTGGCATACACGGTATTTAATTATGCTTGTAATGATTTCACCTGAGGTGACGTTTTTTTTGTCCGTTGAGCTTAGTACATCCAGTTCGGACATATGATTTTTGTTTTGTTTTTAAAAGAGGTGACTTGATTCAAAGGAGTGTAAGTTGAATGTTAAAATGAAACAGTTTTTAGGCAAAATGAAATTGTTTGGTCCCAAAGGGATAAATGCTGTTCTGTTAAAAAATCATTATGTGTTGTCGTACAAACAAATAAAATCGATGTGTCTGTCGTGGTTTTTGGATTATTAAATGCATGTTGACAAATAACATTTCGAAACCAAATCTAACGTTTATGTAGGCTAGAGTGCGTGTATTTGTGTATACGTGATAGAAGTTATACCGCTTTGGCACTAAAACCATTCGTTTGACAAATAAAGGAAGCATTTAGTTAACACCAAAGGAAAAATATGGCACAGCAGTTATAATGCTAAAGAGAACTAACATAGTGTTCAATATTCTGTACACCATGTTTAATCTGCCAAAATTTTCTCTTCTCGTTAATTAGGTATGAGTAAGCCCAGAAAAAATCGAATTACAGAAACTAACAATGCTGGTTTCAACATTACAACAATAAATAGGTAGTAATAGTTAGTTTAGTATTTCAAATATAATTGGGCATAAGATTTTCAACTTTTTTTGCCAGATAATTTTTTTTTCAAATCTGTTAGGAATAAACCACTTTACCGTTGTACATATAATGCGTTTGAGCACAACTGGAAGAAAAGTGCATCTGCACTGTACTTCATCCTGTTTAATTTCTGTTACAATGTAAGCATGCACTTCGTTGTTTAACAAAATTTCACTTTCAACGCACCTAAAGACGTATAAATTAAAAAAATGTTATGTTTGTTTTTAATCAATAATTTAACCTTATCACTGTTGATGATATTGACGTGAAATTAAATAAAAACAAAATATAATAAACTTAGATTTAACGGTTTCGAAGATTTGGTAATTAAACACGATAATCCATTAACTAGTATAACTTCTGTGCGTAGCATATTTTTGAGTTAGTGATTCCCTTAAAGTTGTTTGTGCTTGCTCTTTAACGCAAAACACACTAAGTAGTTAGATTAAAGGTAATCTTTAAATGCATATCACTAGTACTTCTTCCCGAACTGGTATATTGCAAAGTTACGTTATGTAACGACCAAAGTTAGTAGTCCTACTTTATTGTTATCAGAACTTAATTTTCTGTCTGTACATGAAACTGTCGGTCATATAAAATATTACCAAATTTAAATGTAAAAGATTTTGAAGTCTTCTCTTCTCACTTATTTTCGACCGTAAAACTTTAATCAGCAGTACATTTAATTTCTTGTTATTATTTTTAGTTCAATTTGAGGCACCAGTATCACGATCTAAACGTACTTATCCTCTTAAGTAGTATAGGAATGACGGTCCGGGGACATGGCGCTGGCGCGTGGTGCCGGTGCCGGTGTCCGCCATCTTGGATTGTGACGTCACGGCGGCTATCTTGGATGGATGTGACCTTGACCTTTGACCTTGACCTTGAATTTGATCCTCAAAACGGGTCAAAATTTGCCAAAATTGGGCAAAATTTGCCCAAAATTCCTCAAAATTTCCATTTCTGTGAAAAAAAAAATTCCGCCAAAAATTTTTAAAAAATTCCACAAATTAAAAATTTCTCTTTTCGAGGGAAAAATTCCCGTTTCGAGGGAAAATTTCTCATTTTTAGTCCTTAAAAATCCCGGCGGCTAGAAATGTCCATATGTAGGCTTAAGCATCCATGTCGACAGCCTCCGATAAGCCTCACGTCATCATGGAATATGTCATCTTGGATAATGACGTCACCGTTGCAATTTCCGTTACGGTCGCCATCTTTCACTTTTTTATTTATTATCCGATTTTAATGAATTTTTTTTTAAATTATAAAAATATTCATTTAATAAAATTTCAATAAAAATTATTTAAAAAACAAACATTTACGACACGGAGTTCGGAGTCCTCGGTTCGAACCCGACGAGTGCAAAAAAAAAAAATTAAAAATGACGACCGATCCTTCCCTCGTGGTGGGTGCTGGCAGACTGACTCCCACCACTTTTTTTCAAAGCATATATAACATCATCTAGTATGACGTCATGACCGCCATCTTGTCTGTGATGCTGGAGACCACCATCTGGTTTTCGGCCGCTAGAGTACGCCGACGCCATGTTAGTTTAATTCTTACCCGCTAGAGTGCAGTAATCATTTATTATTGCTGTGACACCCGCCATCTTGTCATTTGGCCGCCATCTTGAAAATCCGTAATTATTTAGCTAGAAATTCGGGAAAAGTTCCAAAATTCATTAAATAAATTTGTAATCTATATACTGATTGATTAGATCGAATAAGGTGCTTGGTTCGATCCCTGGCCGATACAAAACAACTTTAATTTTAAAAAATACTAAAAAAGTGTTAGGTTTGAGAAAATAAAAACACTGCAAGTTCTTTTAAAAAAAACTTTTATTACATACATACTACACTACTACAAGTACAAAAAAAATACACAGACAAATTACTAAAGCCTTGTGGATTTCTCGATTGAAACAGTCTTCTTACTATACGGACTAAGTCCTTTACATGACTTTAAATGTCTATTCAGTTTATCAGGTCGACATATTGGTACACCACAATTTTCACACAAAGCCGAATTATCGACTTCATTAAAAGGACAGTGATATATTTCGTGTCGTTGTGCACTCTGAATATTTACCAATGTTTTGTTACAAAATATACAGCTTGATTCCGATGAATGTACAGCCAGCCTATCACAATTCCTGAGGTGCCGTTTTAATCTTCCATATTGTACAAACTTGCTTAAACATCTGTTGCACTGATATTTAATGCGTTCAGAGTTATTACTACAATTGTGTATTACATAATCACGTAATTTCAAGTTTTTGATCTTCTCGCAGTACGTGCAGCCAGATGATGGAACACCGTTGGATGCACCTTCCTTCATCAATGCCACTGGAACTGTTGACAACCATTGTAACACTGCTGACATGTTAACTTCTGAAGCCGTTGAGGTCTGCTCTGCAGAAGATGTTGCACGCGTCGAAATCTCCCGCTGTGCTGAGAGAGCA
Organism: Bacillus rossius redtenbacheri; assembly: GCF_032445375.1. Taxonomy (NCBI): domain Eukaryota; kingdom Metazoa; phylum Arthropoda; class Insecta; order Phasmatodea; family Bacillidae; genus Bacillus; species Bacillus rossius. Next base: position 2,830,272 of record NC_086344.1, on the reverse strand, counting down.
GGTGTATCTGTAGACATCGTTGTCATCGGGCTCTGCACTGATGATGGTAGACCTTCGATCCAGGTTGGTGTTGATACTGGTAATGATGCCATCGAGTTCTCAAGAATAGATAGATACTGGTCCATTATGTTATACAAGTCTAACTATCCGAGCCGTTCATCACCGCAGCCAGAGACGGACTGAAGTCCATATCACCTGGGGTCTCACTTATATAGTCTCATTAGCCGGTACAACACATGAGTCAAATCAATAACCATGTTCATTATACGTATCGGAGCATTTTTTATAATGACGATGTAAGCTATCGAGACGTGAAATTAGTTTATTCCACTTTTTGCACTGAAACAGTATTCTTTGAGCATTATTCTGACAGCTGCTTCTTTCATGTCTGCGCGCATTTGAAGTGAAAGTAAATGATGCGTCACAATATTTGCATTGATGCGATGTATGCTCTTCATTACTTGATGTCTGGAATGCAGATGATGAAACGTCAGCTGATGGTGGAACTGCACGTATCGTTGTCTCCTCTGCAGCAGGTATCGGGATCTCCACCGCCGCCGTGGTCTCCTCTGCAAACGGTATCGGGATCTCCGACTCCATCATCGTTGCTGTCATCGAGGTCCCCGCTGCTGTCGGTAAGAATTCTATTCCGGTCGACATAACTAAATCTCACGATACTTAATGGAGAGAGCACGTCCGTACTGCACCGCGACCAGAGGTGAACTGCGGGTCCAGTCGTCTGAAGCTCGCTTATATACCCGTGGTCTACTGGTATACCTCATGAGTCAAAATAATGTCTGTATTTAAAATTATTTTTTTTTCCTATTAGGTACCTAAAAATTGTAGAAATAAAAAGCATACGAGTTCAAGTTTTACACATTTATTTATAAAAATTACACACAAATACATATTAGGTTAAGGAATCAAGCATTTTCACAAGCAAAGTCTTTAATGCCGCACGAACTGACACGTCGACTCCGGTCCCAACTGGTTCGTTGACTCCGGTTCCAACTGGTTCGTTGACTCCGGTTCCAACTGGTTCGCAGGCCACAGGATCAGGAACACAGGTTTCCAGCTGGTCATCTTCTGTGACGTTGACAACTCCGACAAGACATGGTCGATGACGTCTGTGACCACGTCTACGCCTGGGCTTTGGCTCAGTGCTAGTTGGGACAGATTCACTGCCTGAACTGCGACGACGAGACACACACCGTTTGGGCGTCTGCGTAGAAGCATCACAGGTCGCAACAGGTTGCAACACGCTCATGTTTGGTGTTGGACATGCAGACGAGGCGACTACCTCAGCGATGCTAGCAGGAAGGATTGTGTGTGGTCTCATGTGATAGACGGCACAGTTTCCAGGTTCGCAACAAGCTACCAGCTGCTGAGTCGGTTCGTAGGACACAGGAAAGTGCGCAAACCGCCAATGCTGAGCACCTCCATCACAGGTTTCTGTATATGTACGTAGATATCCGGAATCCCAGTAGCTGTACTCGACACTGCTGAAGCTAGGTCTTGCGCTCACGTACACGTTAGCAGGATGAAACATAAACATCTTCTTGCGGGTAGAACGTCAACTGAAGGCATGTATGTATCTACGCCATTTATATATGCAGGCTCCTACTAACATTGTGTGTGCCATTTCTGCATTAACTGCGAGTTTGTGCAGGCACAGACACGTTCAAACTTGTCACGTGGCTGCACGTCGTATATTGCACTAAGCTTGCGCAGGGAAGGACAGCCGTAGTCGGTCTGTAGGTCTACAATTACAACTGACGAATCACACAACTTGCTCAGCCATTTCTTCTGTTCCGGTCCGGCAACGTAGATTATTTCGTTTTGAACTAGTAAATCTTCAATAGTGTTTTTCACTTGGTGGTACGGAATTTTTCCTTCGTCCCACTCCAGGCCATGGTAGTATTTACATAGCCATTCGTTCGATTGTTTACTTTTTTCGTCTAGTAGTTTCCACGGATACGGAGGTCGGAAAGTGCGTGTTCGGGTCTTGTCTCCGGAGGTGACGCTAATTTCCTTGAGCACGAATCCATTTTGACTCTGGAAACCTTGCAGGTTGCAGTACATGTTGTCGCTAGCAATGCTCGGTCGTAACTAAATTATTATCGAAAACTAAACAGTATTTATGTCAGGATTTTCACAAGTTTGTCTCGGCAATTGTACGATGCAAGCCGATCGTGAAGTATCAGACAAAAAGCATAGGTGTTTGGCGGAATATTTCCGCTAGTCGTTATCTCGATCCTACAGTCGATGATGTTTGAATTTATTCGATCATCCTGTTTGGAAACATCAAACACCATTAATGGTGCCTTGTTCTTGAAACTGTCAGGACTCAGTATCGGTGACTGTCTCTGCCCATAGTAAGCTTGCTGAAACTTGGCATACATTTGATATGCTAGAAGGAATCTTCCACTTTCAAAGTCCATGTTCATGTCAACGTACGGATAACTTTCGCTGTTTAAAAATATTTTTACATTACGTATTTGACAGTTATCGAATACGGAGCGACTTACTCCTGCATTGAGCTGTCTTCCGGTCTGAAGCCCGACGATGATGTATCTTGGTTTTTCCGTAGCGAAGCTGGACTTTACTATCCAATTGATACGCTGACTATGAGGTAAGCCAGGATAAGTTTCCAGGCTCCAGGATCGGAATGGTACATCGAAGATCTTGCCATTTTCTATGTTCTTCAACATCTTGACTCGTTCAACGGTGCTCACTTGGATGTGGGGCAGCATCCACTCGATAGACTGTAGTGTTAGCGAGACATCTTGAGGGTTTTCTGCGGTGGCGACAATTGCATTAATGTGCGTGTTGGCTAGAAGCAGTACGAGCTCTTGTTTCGAATTAATGATTATATGCTTGTAGTCCTCAGCGAATCCAAGGAGCATGGAAAGAGGAACACAAACTTCGAACTTCGCTTCGGCATAAACCGGAAGCTTATATTCATCCTCGAGAGCCCAACCGGCCATCTTTGCAGCAGACAGTTCATTTGGCGTGAGCGAAAGGTAATTTTTCATAGCAGATGTTATGCCTACATCTCTCGTCTGGTCTACCTCGACACCATTGAGTACATAAGTAATGCGCTCGATTAGGTGAAGAATACCATTGCAGGATATTGACGTCGTTGTCGGGTGCGTACCATCCACTTTTGTAAGCGTGCCTCTTATACGTAGAAATGACTGCGAAGGTAAAGTACAAATATCTTGGTGCTGTACAGCAATGCGTACTTCCGATGGTAGTGCGTACGGTCCGAGCAGGAAAGGCTGGTACTCGTGCAATTCCATTTTCGTAATGCTGTCATCAAAAATGACCGGATCTTCCACGTTGAGGATTTCGTCTTCCATATTTATTCGGCACTTGTCCAATACTGAGAAGATACTTTATGTTGTCAGGTGTTAATGCACCGATGTCTGGTAGAGAACTGTTCTTATTCACGACAATACGATTTCTTTTATAACTGTTCAGTGTTACGAACTTTATGCCCATCGCTTCAAGTGCAGACGTAATGTAATTTCTTCGTCTTGAAAATTCACCAATCGTCCTCGCTGGTCAACGATTCTGACGACGACTTCGTGTGCGCACTTCACGACGACTGGAACGTAAATGATACTTTGCGGTACTTCTACCAGTTTATATCCTGGCGGGACCATCGGCGAAAACTCGTGCAGCATGTTGCTTAGTCTTCCGTTGAGATACGTTCCACTTGCCAAATTACAGTTTATTCTTATGACATTCACAGGCAAAATGTTTACTGCGCGCGTAGATTCGTACGTTCTTCCCGTATCATAAACCTTTGATTCGAATCCGAGCATGGTACCTATGGTGCCAGGTTTCGTAAAGTCAACATTTTCACTGCATGTTAGAATGCTTTTTTGAGTGTTTGGATTTCCATGCAGTTGAAAGTCTACATCCTGTGGTAACATATCCCTGATGTAATTTGCAATGTCGTCAATTTCGTAAGAGCCAACAGGTAACCGTATTTCATGAGCGGTCCCATCGCTTTTCAGGAAGCAGATCTTGCAATTTTCCTCGTCAATGTTCGGTATGGCATTATACGTTTGAAAATCTACGAGTCCGATACACCATTCTCCGTCTAAATCCAGAGGCGGGAAATGAACCGCCCGCAGCTCAGATGCGTGACCTGTCAATGTAAGTGTTATCGACATGACTAATAAATTATCGTCACTGCACAACCTTTAAGTAGCAATTTTTATTTGTCAGCTAATTTTTGTTTGTTAAAAAGCGAAGACACAAGTGTCCGCAGTTTGTTTGATTAGGCCTCTGTTCCGTTTCGTAATTGTAAAACAACGTAGTGGACCGGCCCAGGTACTGTCGCAGTTCGGGCGGAGGGCGTAAATTTCCAAAACTATCGTAGTACGTTGCTTTTTTTCCCGTCTTTACATAGGCCACCCAGTGCGTGCCGCGACCCGCCGACGTGTCTAAATTAATTATGGCACACTCACGTGTGTTTGGCTTGCTGGTCAAAGTGTCTCGCATAAACACGCCGCGGAAATTTGGTATTTTAAGTTTGCGTGCGTACTTTATTAAATCTATATTGGTGAGCGGACGTTTCGGCAAAGAACTTAGGATTTTCTCTTTACTCGTTTTTTTCTCATGCCTTGACCTGTCTTGTGAGGTTGCAAGTAGAGTCCTGCGCCGTTTTTTTTACCGATGGCAATGGCTTCCATGCTGGCATTGTGTCGCTGTGCTTCTTTTAACTGCTTGCGCTCATTCTTCGAAGTGTTGACTGCCCGCACTATACCGCTCGTTGCACCGATGAGGCCGCCGAGAGCACCCAATGCAGGCAAAAGCAAAGGAAGAAATCCTCCTATAATCTTCTTGTCGAAGGTCTGTAATTTTTGCTTGGCTTTTTGCACGCCTGCACCAGTCTTGCGCTTCTTGGTCTTGCGTGAGTTAGTCTTTGACTTGATGGAGCTGGCTTGACGAGCACCCAGTCCTAATTTCGTCTTTGCCTTCATGATTTTAGATACGCCCCACGCTGCGATTTTCTCTCCGAGTCCCGCGTTCGACGATTTACTTATATCCTCGGCTTCCTGTGCCAATATCTCGTCGGCCCGGTGCCTGGATTCCAGATCCTTGCTTAATGAATATGCGATATCGTGCTGCTTGCACTTTTCGTCGAGTGAATTAATGCCCACGTCACCGCGAGCTAACCTTTTCGCTAGTTTAGTCCCGGGGCCGCAAAATCTGTAGCCGGGAATGTGTAGCTCGAATGGTAGTTTGTTTATCAGCGAGTTCACGAGTCCCGAGCCAATGTGTTTTTTGTTCTTAACTCTTCGAGTCATTACGCACAACTGACCAGAAAGTATAAATGTGTTTGATTTTATACAATTACTTTAGTACAATGCAGGTCGTCAAGCAAGACGTGTGTTTGCCCGTGCGCATTACGCAAGACGATGTATTTAGTGCGCGTGAATCACGACATGGCTTACTGTTGCCTTCTGCCGTACGTTGCATCATAGCGGGTCCGTCCAACTGTGGTAAAACGTGTGTTTTACTGAGTTTACTGGAGGAACCAAATGGTCTTCGGTTCGAGAACGTTTACTTGTATTCCAAGTCGTTGCAACAGCCAAAGTACCGGCGCCTAGCTACTGTTCTACGCTCGGTGGATGGTCTGGAGTATTTTCCGTTTAGCGATAATACCGATGTTGTACCTCCAACCGAATCAAAGCCTAATTCCGTGTTTGTTTTCGACGATGTAATGTGCGAGAAACAAGGAATAATACAAGAGTACTTTTCCATGGGCAGACACGCCAAGGTAGACTGCGTTTACCTGTGTCAGACGTACAGTCGTATTCCAAAACATCTCCTACGAGACAACGCAAACGTCATAGTTTTGTTTCGCATGGACGAACTTAATTTACGCCACGCTTATGACGATCACGTAAACACCGACATGTCGTTTCAGGAATTCAAAGACATGTGCTCCTTGTGTTGGAAAGAATAACACGGATTTCTAGTCATCGTAAAGGACTGGCCTCTATATAAGGGCAGGTACAGACGAGGTTTCGATCAGTTTATCGCCAAACATGAGTCATAGCATTTCGAAATTCGGTCGTAGCAGTCGAGACTTACGTACTGCTCTCAAGTCTCATGACGACGTTATCCGCAAATACATTTCGCTACTGGCTCAAAAGGTGGAAACTGTGAAAAACGAATTACTAGAGTATCTCGTTGCCATCGACCAGCGTGTGGAAGCCTCGGATTCTCGCATTCGCGACATGATCGAAGTATCGAATGCACAAAGACGTGACGATCTGAGAACTTTTCAAAGTAGTCTGAAAGCATCACTATCTCACTTGTCAACAAATTCAGATTTGGCCAAACACAAGAAAGAAGTTTCTGCGATCGAATAAAAAAGTATATAAGGAGGTCTTGCAATAAGTTTTCAGCCAGTACAATGTCGGACCTGGCCAGTGACCTTCATCGAGCTATACAGTCTGTTCGTGAAAAATATTTACTTGCTAGACGAACCAGACTTGCACGTGAGATGGAAAATGAGGAGATATTTAAACCAATCACTAGTCGCCTCGACGAACTTAAAAACAAGGAAGAACCAGTCATCATTGTGAAGACAGAAGTTGAAGATGAAATGCCGACTGTAAAGAAGAGAAAGTATGAACCAGATTGAGAAGAAGAGGACTTAACAAGTACAGAGTCCATGCACAAGAAAAAAATACCGAAAAAGGGACATCAAGTTAATGCAATGGTCCGACCATACCTGATATCGTTTACGAGCCGGAATAATGACACGACCTACGGAGTGTACAGAAAACATAATAAATGGTTCCTCGGTGCTAAAGAAATAGACTTTCTACCAGGAAATATCGTGCGCGTAGCAGAGTTCAAAACGCGCGGGACTCCGGGTCTGTACGAATTGCTGTTTCGCAGGGAGCCTAAAGGATATTCTCACAACGACTTACAAGAGTACAAAAAACTGCTAGAGCTAACCAATGCACATTTTCGCGATAACGATCCAGATAGTGGTGTATATAAAGACGTAGATCATGAAAAAATCGACATTCTCGCTAATCTCTTCAGTGAACTAACAATACATGGCGAAGGTTTAAAAAAGCTAGAAAGTGGTCAGATATTTGACTATGTATATTGGGACGACCCTAATGAATTAGTTGATCGCCTTAGAATTCTACATGCATCGCTTAGTGTAGGAAACTACTCGCACATCAACGAAATAGTCTCCATACTTGAAGAACTGAAGGAAGCCGGCTACATACAATGAGTCGAACCGGAATCGCTCGCGAACTTCATGCTCCTGCTAGACGGAAATACCTTCGTCGCAAAGTCATAGTTCGTGGAATTGATGATTTATTCCAGGCGGACCTTGTTGAGATGATACCGTATTCCCGATTGAATAAAGGTTTCAAGTACATGTTGACAGTCATCGATGTTTATAGCAAGTTCGCTTGGGCTAGACCTGTCAAATCAAAGACTGCAACTGACGTAGCCAAGGCCATGAACAATATTTTGCGTGATGGACGTGTACCGTCGCACCTGCAAACGGACCTCGGGAAAGAATTCTACAATGCGACCTTCAAGGCTTTGATGAAGAAGTATGGCATCAAACACTACTCTACATTTAGTAACGTCAAAGCCTCCGTTGTCGAAAGGTTTAACAGAACTTTGCGTTCCAAGATGTGGCGGCAGTTCACGGCTAACGGAAATTACAAGTGGCTTGACATCTTGCCGAAACTAATAAGCGAGTATAATTCCACTGTGCATTCTACCACGAAAATGAAGCCAAAGGACGTAAAGGATAATCGCCTGCTTCAAACAGTTTTTCCCAACACGAAGAAGAAAGATCCACGAAAGCGTAAAGCTAACGTCGGCGACATTGTGCGAATCTCCAAGCAGAAAGGTATCTTCGAGAAAGGTTTCACTGCGAACTGGAGTCCCGAACTTTTCCGTGTGACACATGTTCGTGAATCAGAGCCTAGGACCTACTACCTCGAAGATTTGGACCACAAACCTATCCATGGCGGCTTCTATGCCGAAGAGATTCAGCCTACGTTGTATCCCGATACGTACTTGGTGGAGAAGATTATAAAACGAAGAAATGGACTGTCCTACGTCAAGTGGTGGGGCTTTCCACCTCGCTTCAATTCGTGGGTGGCAGATGCAGACGTCGAGAAATCCACAAGGCTTTAGTAATTTGTCTGTGTATTTTTTTTGTACTTGTAGTAGTGTAGTATGTATGTAATAAAAGTTTTTTTAAAAGAACTTGCAGTGTTTTTATTTTCTCAAACCTAACACTTTTTTAGTATTTTTTAAAATTAAAGTTTTTTGTATCGGCCAGTGATCGAACCAAGGACCTTATTCGATCTAATCAATCAGTATATAGATTACAAATTTATTTAATGAATTTTGGAACTTTTCCCGAATTTCTAGCTAAATAATTACGGATTTTCAAGATGGCGGCCAAATGACAAGATGGCGGGTGTCACAGCAATAATAAATGATTACTGCACTCTAGCGGGTAAGAATTAAACTAACATGGCGTCGGCGTACTCTAGCGGCCGAAAACAAGATGGTGGTCTCCAGCATCGCAGACAAGATGGCGGTCATGACGTCATACTAGATGATGTTATATATGCTTTGAAAAAAAGTGGTGGGAGTCAGTCTGCCAGCACCCACCACGAGGGAAGGATCGGTCGTCATTTTTAATTTTTTTTTGCACTCGTCGGGTTCGAACCGAGGACTCCAAACTCCGTGTCGTAAATGTTTGTTTTTTAAATAATTTTTATTGAAAATTTATTAAATGAATATTTTTATAATTTTAAAAAAAAATTTCATTAAAATCGGATAATAAATAAAAAAGTTAAAGATGGCGACCGTAACGGAAATTGCAACGGTGACGTCATTATCCAAGATGACATATTCCATGATGACGTGAGGCTTATCGGAGGCTGTCGACATGGATGCTTAAGCCTACATATGGACATTTCTAGCCGCCAGGATTTTTAAGGACTAAAAACGAGAAATTTTCCCTCGAAGCGGGAATTTTTCCCTCGAAAAGAGAAATTTTTAATTTGTGGAATTTTTTAAAAATTTTTGGCGGAATTTTTTTCACAGAAATGGAAATTTTGAGGAATTTTGGGCAAATTTTGCCCAATTTTGGCAAATTTTGACCCGTTTTGAGGATCAAATTCAAGGTCAAGGTCAAAGGTCAAGGTCACATCCATCCAAGATGGCCGCCGTGACGTCACAATCCAAGATGGCGGACACCGGCACCGGCACCACGCGCCAGCGCCATGTTCCCGGACCGTCATTCCTATACTACTCTCTTAGTATTCCCAATCAATATATGCGTGTGATTTTAAACGCTAGATTTATATTCATTGAACATATCCAAAACTCTAGAGAGTTTTTGCTCGTAAACGAACTTAAAAATTCAATTTTATTGAAATTTTACCAAAATCCGAACAACGGTTCGAAAGTTATCGTCAGACCAACTTACATACATACGAACACACATACATGTACAGACATATATACATACATTCAAACGCCGAACGCTCTAATCGCTCGGTCGATTGTAAAGGTCGATTTTCTTCCACCTTTGAAACAACCCCGCGAGAACTGTGCATCTCGCGTGAAAACGAGGCGTTTGTCGTCGGTGTTACAGCTGCAACGTGACAGATGCGCGCGTTCGCAGCTGCAGCAAACGAACGCATCTGATCCGCCGGGACGGCTTCCTGCTCCATCGATGGCCCGAAGTGGCCATTCTTCACGAGGAGAACTCATCCCTGCAGAAATTTGACCTCTCGGAGGGATTGTTGGAAGAAGGGTGAGGGGGGGGGGAAGAAAAGGGCAAAGGGGAAAACAAAACAAAAAAAATAAATAAAGTAGGAGCTGGAATCGGAACTCCGGTTGAGTTGAGAGCGACGAGGGAGTGGATGTGCGCAGAAAGGGTGGCCAACACTACAGGGCAGGAAAAGAAAAGTTGCAACTTTGGGGGATGAGAAGAGATTTCTCTCTCTCTCTCTCTCTCTCTCTCCTCTTCTTTCCAACCGAGGAGATTGAATTGCTTCTCCTGGACCATGGGGGCCAGATTTCATCGCCGGCGATCATGAAGCGATGGATAGTCTTAGACCAGAGGCTGGTCCGAGGATATGGATTCTGAAAGGTGAGCCGGAATGTCACTGTATCTCACTACTTGGGCTCGAGTCTCATTCTCAAACCTCAAGATTTTCTTACCATCATCAGTCTGTTTGTGCCTGATGACATCCTGTAACGTCGCAGCTTATTTGTCGTAGGAAGTCCCACTGTATTCGTTTGTGCTGTGAAATTTTACTCACTTAACTCCTTCCAAAGAGAATTCAAAAGAAATAATTGGACGGGAATTTATGACAGTAGGTTAACAAAGACGAGACAGTGCACAGTAACACTTTAAATAAACAAACAGCAACCTCGGAGTACACAGCAACACACATACGAACCCAAGGATGATACTAGACATAATATGGACGATACAACGACAATACAGCAAAACACAAAAGCGAACTAAACAAGATTATCTGTTTAGAATCATCGTTAGGTTCGTGTTTTTGTCGCTTTATTACCCAAGATTGTTGATTGTCTGGATTAACTGTTCTTGTGCAAATGTCTCGTTGTGTTCGTTATGCTGTGATATATTATTTCTTCCGAATTACTAATTCTGAATACTCTGTGCTCTTTATGCATTTAAAATCTTACATCGGCTGGTTTTAGCTTGTTTTCTGTGTTCTTGTGTAGATAAAATATGCGAAATCAAATCAATAAGTTCCAAAATTCTGCCTTAACGGTGGGAAAAGGAGCGGGGTTGTTTTTAGAATTCACGTGAAGACAGTTACCTATCTGATTTTGAAGGTAAAATGTGGACAATTTTGGTTCGTTCTTGAGGTTAGTCTAAGACGTAAACCATTAATGGCGTTTGTCAAAAAATGTTTTTAAACCAAGCTTCCACTTTGCAAGAATCATTTCAATAAACATTTCTACTCTGTTTTTCTAAAATTGTACCTTCATTTAAAAAAATTAATGTTATCGTGTAATAATTGGGAAAAATTTATGTACCAGGTATTTCACAGTAAACGTTTTTCTTGCCAGTGTACTGCACGAATATCTTTCCAAGGAACAATAAGCTATCTTCTTCTCTAAACGACTAGGAGAGTTAGCTACTGTGCGTAATCTATGACATTAAATACATATGTACTAATATTATTGTTGATGCTCTTAGCTCAATGCCCACCCTTAAGTTTCCAGGTTTCTATGTCATGAAATAATAAGTAATTCATAATTGCATGATGTAATATATTTAATATTTTCTTGATGCACAGCGTATCTCTGGTATTACTTATAATGGGATCATTAATTAAAATAATTATACACATTTGTACATCTACTATCATAAAAAATGAACTATTTTATCAAAGCAAAATGGTTAGCAACATTGTTAAAATTCACAGGAAAGTTTTTTTATTATAGCCAAATTATAAAAAAACAACTAATGGTAGATATATCGGCGTAACCTAGTCTTTATGCCAAGTAAAAAGGTCTCGGTGTATTTTCTCTTTGGAAGTCTCAAGTATACGGTGGTTTTCCTTTTAATTTTGATTCAATTTCAATTGCACAATAATTTTCCCGAGCTAAATAAAAACTTGAGTTTATTTAGATATAAATAAATCAACCATCAGATATTAGTTTTTATTATATTTAGAATCATTTATTGAGACGTTTTACGGTACACGAGGTTCTTCGTTTGTCCATCCGGAGTGTAAACAAACAATAAATCCGGCGAGAGGACTCTTGAGCAAGCCACGCATTGAACTTGTGGGAAACATTGAAGATTAAAGTTACTGCATGCCACAAAAAGTGGTACTTAGCGAATTCAAGTTTGATTATAAGCTTCAATCGGTTTACATTGAATGAACACGTATTTTAACTCCTGCATGCCCCACGATGATTGTGACCTCTATGAGCCTAGGCAACGAAAGGATTAAAAGACTTTTCAAGAATATGGGGATTGTATCTTGTGTTTTTTTTTGGCAATCGGATGCAGATGGTAATATTTCACTTATTTTGAACGGAAAGAGTGAAAAATTTCATCAAGAAATATTAAAATTATTTTTTGATGGATGGAAAATGGTTAGTGTATGTTAAAAAAAATCTCTTGCAGACAATGATGTCCATTTTATTCAGATGTGAACAGTAATTAACTCTTTTGTTTGAAGGTCAAATATGCAAAGTTTAATCAAGATTGTAGTAAAATATTTTAATTGATAAAAAAGTCAAACATATATATATATATATATCACGGATGGATAAGATATATATACATATATTGTTTGATTCAAGTTCCAATATTTTAATTTGATTCTGGCCTTTAAATACAAATTTAACTAACCAGTATGCAATGCATTTATATTGCAGCAGAAATAATCACCGAAACACTGTATCAAGGTCTGGGAATATGTTTCATTGTGATTTACATATTAACCGATACAAAAAAAATAATACGTACTCAAAACGCCCGTGTGAACCAAGTGTGCGGCAGTGTTTTATCTAAAAATTCTTTATCAGTAATTTTGTCTTTTTTTCCCTCAAGTTTGAGCTTAAAATATTTAAATATGTTACGGAAACATAAATATTTAAAAAAAATACAAAATGAAGCATGCGTCTAACTGCAAGTAGGCTACCAAAAAAAAAAGTGCAAAATTTAATTCCTAATAGTTCCAGCTGTTTAAATTTACTTCTTACAAAAAAAAATTAAGCACATTTTTCACACAGTATAATACTGGTGGCCACAGGAAAAAAATACCACGGTTAAAAGTTGGGAAATAAAGCGAAAGTACCAAAATTTTTGATCAGGTAAATGCAGTTTTTATCCTCTTTTTTTTTGTGGACTTCGTGTGTGCAAAATTTCTTTAAGTAGTAACATAACTCTGCTTTAAAGGGTTGGAAAGTGTGATAGTCTTGGTTTTTCTAAGTACCACGGAAAAAATCAGATTCTTTTATTACATGTTCTTACAAGCGGGAAAAAGTTTTGGAAAAGTATATATTTATTATTTTAATATAGTTTTATTTATTACCTGATATTTACACCATTAAGTTAAAACAATTTAAATGTCCAAAAATGTATCGCTCTTTTATTAAGTCCCCAATTTACTCTGGCTCAGCTCGACAGTTGCTGTCACGATTGCTCGTCTCTTTCCACTCACTGCAGGTAGTTCAAGAGTAGGCACACGGATTTCACCTTTACAGATTTTCCGCATGTCGTCGCAAATCTTCAATACACGTAAAACAAACTTGGCACTTATCGTAGCCTCATGTAGCATCATGCAAAAGTCCCGATTCTTGCTAACAGATGTCACCACGTGTTGTGTTGGGGTAAATATTATTTATTTATTTATTGTGGTATGCGGGATGCTCACTCACGATCGCAAGAGAAGGAGGGCTTCGCTAGGCATCAAGGAGAAGGAAGTTATCTGGCATGCCAGTGTTTCTCAGCTATGTCATGGCATAGTAATAGACTGAGCAATAAATATATTTTGTCTAAAATCCACCTGATAAAAAATATTGCTAGTCATAATTTGGTAGCATAAATACAATATTTAAATGTTACTCTGAATAAAACTGTGTATCATTTGAGTAAAAAAATTCGTTATCTATTTCTCAGAAATAACCAGAAGCATACTGAGAACATCAGCAGAAGTCTGGCTAGGAATAATCAGGATCATATGAATATAACCAACAAAAATATGGGTGCGTGTACTTATGACGCGCGTGAGAACTTATACTTCTTTGGCATTATTAAAAATAGTTTTTATTTGCATGCAAATAATTAAATACAATAAAATAATAATTGGGCTGGAAAAATATAGTTAACACAGTCAATAAGGTTCAGTTTAAATTTGAAAAATTAAATAAATAATATTTAAAGAATAATAAATATATATGACATAATTTGTACTAAATATTATAAGATTCTTAATTTTAAATATGTGTTATTGATTATTTAATAATGTAAAAGCAAATAAATAAATTAATAATAAATTCTAAATTTTAATTTAAATTTATTAATTTTTAATAATTATTATTTTATTAATTTAATATTCACATTTCATTTTTATCAAAACGTTTTCATTAAATTTGTTTATTTATTTTTATAAATATTTATTATTTATTCAATTTAATAATAAATATTAAAACTTAATATTTTAATTTGATGTTCGACTTTAATTACTATCACAATTTTTTTATTAAATGTTTTATTAAATTTATTTCTTTATTTTGTAAATATGAATAACCAATAATAAATATTTAACATTAATAATTTTATAATATTTAGTTTTGATTATATTAAAAAGTAATATTTTAATTTATATCAATAAAAAATACATACGGATAGTTAACCTGAATTATATTGGAGCATTTGAAAAAGTATATAAGCACAATTTTTTACTAATATTTACGAAAAGTAAATAATACTAATCAAAATATTCAATTTAAATCACTACTGAATATAATTTATCAGCACATATATAATTCGCACTTGTATGAAACTAAAACACGTGTTGTGAATGTAGAAACTAGAAACATGTGGATAAATATTATAACTATGATAACAGTGATCAGAGGCGACGAGCGTGCCAACATGCGCGACTAATAGAGGTTCTATTTCTATTTTGTTGGTAGCTTTTTTTCGAGACTTAATGAGCGATTTAGCGGTCAGCTTCAACCTGTTAATTTTGTGTTACAGTGATTGCGCGCATCTTAAAATTTCTCTCTCATCATTTATTCATAACGCGCCTAAAGAAGTATAACTTAAAAAATTAAAAGAGGTAATCAGGAGCACACGGAAAAAACAAAAGCAATTTTTCCTTAATATCTGTAAATTACACAAAAAAATTAAATTAAAAAAATTTAAAGTTAAAAATATATTAAAATTAAAAATTACATAGTAAAAAAAATATATAGAAAAAATTAAAAGTAATTAAAACAAACAATTACGAAAACAGATTTTGCCAGCTTGTGGATGTCTCCATTGTTCAGCACAAGCCAGAATTTTTTATAATATTTTTATTTATTTATTTATTTATTTTTTGTTTTTGCAATATGAGAACACATGAATTTTCTTGTTACCGAGGTTAGATGTTACACATCTGTGGCGAGTACTGAATTATTTTTTGTTGGGAAAATCCTCAACCCTACTGGGAATCAGAGCTATTTAAAAAAATATATAATGAATTAAGGTGCGACGTTTCGCTGACGGAGTAATAAGACATAATTAAGTTAGCGGGATGAGAATGGAACGTTGACGAGATGCTAGGGTGAGCGATACTAAAGCACACCGAGGAAAGTCCAACTGGATCACAAACAATGTCCGCCACGTTTCCCTCTGGTGAAAAAACCCAGTATTAACTCCACCGTTCAATTAGGTGCGTGACGTATTTCGTTATTTTCCAATTACCTTGGTTCCCACGCCTGGAAACAACTAACACTAAAATGAAGAAATAAACTTGAACACCACAAACTACATACATAGTTTGTCATGATTAAATTTAAAAATTGGTTTTGTGATGGCCTGTTGCAAATTTAACTGTCCTTAAAAACTGATTCTTAGTGAGATGAGCGCAGAGTCACTTTGTCGGAAGGGATTAGCCCGAGGCGGGTGTTGAGGGGGGGGGGGCGGAGAGGTTTGGTAAACCAAATGAGCTCTAAACCTCTCTGGAATTAAAAAGCCCTCGCTGTGAAACAATCCATACTAATGATATAACTGTTATGAGGTCAAGTCTGTACACGTTTTTTCTGTTTGTCTGATAGGCTGTTTGTCTATTTGTCTTTTTTGTTTGTTCCAAAATCAATAAAAAACTACTTGACCGATATTAATGAAACTTCTTTTATTAGAATAGTTTTTGACTAACTTATTATATATAGTTGCAGATTTATACCCATAAGACGGTGAAAAAAGAGTAAATATGTTTAAAATACAATAAATGTAATTTATGAAATTTATGAAATCTACAAAATACTTGTAAATAAAAAAAAGCATAAAACAAATACAATTTTACCATTTTGCGAAATTCAACACATAAAGCATGAAAAAAAGTTGAATAAAGATTTTAAAATTGTTAATTATATCTCCAAACCAATTAATTTAAATAAATATAGTTTATTGGTATCAACAAACAATGAACGTAAAAAAACTTACTACCCCAGTGTTACCAATTTGCGAAATTAAACCCCCAAAGGTGAATAAATGTTAAATATGGTTTTAGTATAATTAATTTATCACCGAATCTAATCAAGCACAAGAAAATATATTGGGAACCAATAGCAACTATACGAAAATTACCAACCAAAATTTCACCAATTCGTATAATTCAACATACTGTGTGAAAAAAGTTGTAAATGGTTTTAAGATAAATAATTATGTCTACGAAACTCTATAACACTAATATTGTCAAAGATTGTAAACATAGTTCACATTATAGAAAAAGTATTCTGATCAAATCAAAAATAATTTGAGATAATACCATTAAAAAATAAACATGCCTTAATATATCATCCCTTATTTAAAGTTTTAAGAAATATGACCTCTTATGTTGTAACAGGGGAGAATAATATTGATAAAAATTAAAAGTATATAATCATCTAAATCTGTACTGTAATATAAATTTACAATGTATTATAGGTGCAATTTGATATTTAATATTTTGGATTTCACATCTGCGATAAATATGGGATGGGGTTGGCTTTATTTGGTTAACAGATATTGCCATATTTGTTAAATCTATATTTAGTTCCGAATCTGTTCATAGGCTTCTCTATGGAAAAATAAGAGAGGGAAGAAAAAATGTGGAATTATATTCTTAAGTAATTTTAAGCCTAACTAAACTCATAAATTCGATAAGAAATTTGATACAAGTACTCAACTTTTCAAATAAATTTGTAATTGTTTAGAAAAATCTTTAAACAATTTAGGTATCTACATAAGTTGAAATTATTTAATTATTCTAAGCATAGCTATAACCAAAATAAATTCAAGTGTAAGTGTAAAAGATTAAATAATATTAATAACATTTAAATACGCACGTGTTTCACAAAAGTTTTAATTAACTACTTCAGGATGTTCATGTGACTACATTAATTAAAAATATATATCATGGAATACAATAATACGCCAGTTATAAAACCGGTTAGTAATCTATACTAAAAATGAAAATGCTTACGCAGAACCACTTATGGAAAAGTTACCTTTGGAAACCATTTGCGAAATAGTTTTGTAAGAAATATATTGTTATTTTGTACAACAAATTGCTATGATTATATTTGCATATATGAATTACGTTTTTCTATATAATGATAAGTTCTTCTTACGAAAAATTTCACTTAGAACTTAGGTTTCATTCAAGTACATATTTTTAAAGTATGGTAATTGTAATTCAATATTCAGTAATTAAACTTTATATTGTTTCATATGCTATTAAATATACGCAATTAAAACTGGAAAGCTATTCAGGTAACGGCTTACAAATAACTTTTACTATTGGAGGTACTGGGACAACACAAAACAAAAATGCTCAGGTAATAATCCTGAACCAGTATTACTGCGAACACTATTTTGTAGTGATTGAGTTGTTTTCATGTAAACGTATAATTTTAGAAATATCAATAACCATACTTGAATATTTCATTTTATATTCTACAGTGTATAATAGAATATTTTTAAGAGTATAAAAAAATTAGGTTCTCCGTATAGCGCCAATACGATCCTATTTTGGCGATTGATGTAACGTGAAGAAGTTTTGTGAGCGTTTTCGTTAGTTATAAACCTCCTGCAATAAATCGAGCCCCACATCTTTATCAAGCACAATACTGACCATCAATTTGCTTCCTTTCTCAACACATAAAAAGAAAAAAAGTACGCTATAAAAGGTTTTTATCGCACACTGGTGCCGCATGCGAAGAAACGGAAAAAAAAGAAGGTATTGGCTGTAAAGTCGCTGGCGATTGAAACGAAATACCAGGTCCATTGGAGAAAAGTCCGAGTAAAGCCAGAGAAAATGGATCAAATTTTTATAGTGTACGGAATTGAAAGTATTAAGAGTGAATAAAGGAAGATATCTGTAGAGGTGCAGAATATATATATATATATATATATATATATATATACTTATTTGTCGGAAATATTGGAATCAAGAAGTTTGAAAACGATATAGGCACAAAGAGAGAGTGACAGAGGATGTGCCGAATAGGAAAAATAATCCAAAATAATATAAATCAAGTGGAAAATAAGTTGACATATCTTTGAAAAAACACACTTTCCTATGTATAATATAAGTAATGGTGACTTAAGAGGCCACTCTAGTGTTTCAGGAGCACTACGCAACCCGCGTTAACCTAATAAGATTCAATGCTATTTTCATTTTATTTATAACTAATTAACTAATATAGATTTAGAAATGATGCTTGCTTGATATGTAAGAAAACGATGCTCTTATCAAAGCCCCTTTCTTCAAAAATGTGCATAAATTATGGTTCAAACCTAGACAATACACTTATGCATATTAGTAAATATTAGTATAAAACCATAATTTATGCACGTTTTTGAAGAAAGGGGCTTTGATAAGAGCATCGTTGTCTTACATATCAAGCAAGCATCATTTCGAAATCTATATTAGTTAATTAGTTATAAGCAGAATGAAAATAGCATTGAATCTTATGAGGTTAACGCTGGTTGCATAGTGCCCCTGAAAAACTGGAGTGGCCCTTAAAACTGGAAATTATAACTGTAAAAGGTTTTTCTCAAGTAGTTGCATAATTTAAAATGTAAATATATCATTGAATAAATTACAAACAATTTTATCTAAAAAAAAACACAGTATGTTCGTACGTTTTCTACTATAAATTTCTGTTATAAATATCTTGAGATTTTTTTCTTAATTTGCAGGTAATAAGTTTATTTGACGTAAGGTTGAAAATCCACGAATAGAAATGACCTGGTACTTTTCGTTGATGCGAAAATGGAAGCCACCGCACAGCACCTGAAACAATGGCTTTTCTCCGTGGTCGAAATAAACATGAACACGCTTGAGGCTTTCGGCCACGCCGCGCGCACATGGCATACATAACGTACATGAAGCCAGCGGCAAAATATTTAAAAAATAAATAAATAAACCCGCACCAACAATGTGTGATGCACGAGAAGCTCTACACACAACATTTAATTTCTTTATTTAAGCCCTGCGGAAATTTTCCGGCTTTCATTAAACAAATAATGTTTCCAAATCAAAGACAACACCCAGCACATGATACGTAAGGTGGAACAAAACCAAAAAAATTATTTACAACTTTGTCTCTATAGTGAATACAATGCACGGGTGGTAGTCATAACTTGGATACACACAATTTAGAAACAACCATTGTTTTAAAATTTAAAAAAAAGTGGTTTTTTAAACAAAAAAAGAACCTGTTTTTTTACAAACCGGTTTTTTTTTACAAACCAGGTGTTTATGTTCAACCCCGTTTTTTTTTAAAAAATCAAACAACCGTTTTTTTACAAATCAGGTTTTTTGGTTTAAACCAGGTTTTTATCACATAAGTTATTTTGGTTTTCACTATGTTGTACCAGAGAAAGTTATAACAACTAAGAAATTAAGTCCAGAAAATCTGCACATCTGACTGTGACTTAACCACAGAAAGGGTATTTCCCTACTGGAGGAAGATTCTCCATAGAATGGGTGTTTCCCACAGAAAGGGGATTTACAGTATAGTAAGGGATTTTCCACAAAAAAAAATATTTTTAATTTTTTTAAATAATAAAAATATTTGTTTCCTTTTTTACACTTTCTTATTACAATTTACTTATTAATTTAATTTTGGAGGTGTATTTAGCTGGTATAATTTACAACGTATTCAGATATTAATATCTTCATTACTATACAATTTACAATTATTTGTTCCCGTAAATCACAAGAAAAAGTAATACGTACATTATTGTTGTTATTAGGATGGAATTATGCGTTACATTAAAATTTATTAAGATATTATATTTAAATATAGATTTTTTTTAATAACCAGTTGGTTTGAACCATTTTGTTATTTAAAAAACACTTACAGCCAACCCTGGATATACACACGATATAATTGCCTAAAACACGCCGGTTCTAAGTTGTGAGGTTTCAGTTTTTGACATTTCTAATTTGTGTGTTTTTAAGTAATACGGTTCTAATTTACGATTTTTTTAAGTTGCGTAGTTTCTAGGTGGTGATTTTTTCAGATATGATGGTTCTAGTTTGGTGAGTTTCTAAATTAAAATCTTTCTGGCCCATTACAGTTTTAAATTCGTGAATTTTAGCGAAATTTATTAATCACGTCTATTCTAAATTGTGACTTTTTACTTAATGTGTGTAACCCAGCAATGCGCCATTCAGTATAATTTTTTTTCAATATTTATATATATATATTATCAGATATAGTCCTATTGGGAGAAATCTGTTATTTTTTATCCTAAAGTTTACAGATAGTGAGAGTCAAAATTATTTTCAAACCGTTTCCTGAATAGCTTTACAGTTATAACTTCGCATATTAATAAGCATATTTAAAAAATCATTTCATAATATGGTTTAATATTCGATTATATTTTCTATGGCTAAAAAAAATATGCTTAAATGAAACATTATTTAAAATATAAATTTATGCATAAATTTTCGTGAGAAATACTCCTTATCAAGAGAAACGTATTTCAAATATGCAAAAAATTACAGTAGCCTTGTGTTGTACAAAGTTAAAAAATACTATATATATATAATTTTTTTTGACGTGACGTCTAATAAATCGATGAACGCCGGCTGCACGCACGAAAAAGTGTCCCGTCACGCACATTGTTCCGTTGCGCTGTGTCCCGTTGTGCTCATTGTTCCGTTACGCTGTGTCCCGTTACGTTCATTGTAGGCTTGCGCCGCATCTATCTCTCTTCCACTCGATTGGCCTATGCGTCCGAGGAGAAGAAAGACAGTGGCAGCACACAACTTACATCTACACGTGAACTGTTTCGTCGACTGTTTATAAAGTGAAGTGAAAAGTTAATGTGATTTTCATTGCTTATTACAAGAACAATTTCGGCAATACATGTTAATTATTCTTGCATTTTAAAAATCTGATTACTAGTATAATTTCAAGTATTTAATATTTTATTGTTAAAATAAAAATGATTCAATTTTATTCATAAAAGTATGCAATCATTTCATCAATGTATTGTTATGACGTTGTCACGTTAAACTATCGTCCTTAAACCGACTTTACAGACAAATAATTTTTTTAGTTTTGCAAACTATTTCATAGACACTGGTTTCCAAAAGAATCTTTTATTAAAGTAAATATTTTTTTTCCCCTTGTAGGACTTCACTCTCTTGTAAAGTTGCAGCAGGTTGCCGTCGTGAATTGCCAACACTGTACGTTCTCTGCGAACGTGCGGGGGAAGTCTTGGCGAATGGGAGGGCCTCTTGAGAGGAGACGCCTACTTAACGCACTCAGCGGAACCCGGCGTTACGCGCAAACTGCCTTCTTTCAGGGCAGGGTTTTGGTCGGGCGAGGGTGGGGTTGGTGAAGGGGGGGGGGGGGGGGGGGGGTAAGTGTGGCTGTGGAAGGACTTGGTTTCAAAGGCACGACTCTGTGACGTGACGTGACTGAGGCGCGAGACCCCTTCTTCGTCGGGAGGAGCTTCAGTCGAGAAGACGGGCCCAAAGCTCGCTGGATCTGGGCTGCAACACGCCGCGAGAGCTATTAGGGCCTAAGCCGAGGTGTATAAAAAAACCGAAATAAACCCAAGGAAGCAAGATAGCAAGAGTTAAATAGTAAAAAATAACACCTGTTGGTCACCTATGCCAGACGAAAAAATGAAACTCAAGCATCGGCCGACTATCAAAGTATTGAAATTAGGCTTTGGTTTCTTCACCTTCCGCGTGTAAGTGAACTGTTCTGAAAACTTTTAACGACCCAGTCATTACGTACAAAGAATACCACGATGTCGTTTTTATTATATACATCACGTTTCCACTTGCTAAGCATTTGCATGGTGTAAGAAATAACACTTTTTATTCAGATTATTGACCATTGCATATGATTTCAAGATAAACAATAATTGTGAAAAGAAGCCGATTAATTAGACAAGTTGCTGACTTCTGACGGCTTACGTGCTTTACAAATGACCGAGATTTTCTTGATTTGATTGCGTGCTGTGTTTTTGTCGTCATTGTGTCCCTTTACATAGTTTATAAAACCAACCTTTGTACAAAGATTTAGAAGTGCTAGACAAACAAATTATATTTACTAAGTTATGATGTACCTGTGGCTGTTGTAAACGTAACCTATTTCCAAGAAATTCATCATAGACTCCTTCAGTCAAAACATTATTTTGAATATACCCATTATTAGTTTACAAGGTATGTCATATAGAAAAAAACTTGTAGAATGGACAAACAAAGAGAGAGAAAAAACACACACTCATAGAGAGAAAACATCCCAAAATCAGCCGATATAAATCATGTCGATGACATCAGCTGATTTGGGCTGGTTTTTCTGTATGCTTATGTATTGCCTGTCCGTCCTTTAGGATTTCTCTATGTTCTATGGTGTAAACCATGGAGGTATATTCTATGTAGAGGGTGTCTGTTATGAAGTTGAAGTCAATTGGTTAACAGTTGGATAGCAAATAAAATCGTAGCTGTATGAAACTCTCCAGGAGGAATCGTAAAAATGCCATTATGTAGTGAACATTGCCAAACAAACGTTAAAGCAACACATCAGAAAGGAATTTACATTAATCTTAATAATAAACTAAAATTATTATTCTGTGTAGTTAGAAAAAGGATGCAAAGTATTAACATGGCGAAGATGAAATACCAACTCCCCTAATTCTTACCTCCATGGTGTGAACTAGCAAATGTCGTCTGTCCAAAATATATATATATTTTTAAATCTGTCTTCCTCCTCTGAGGGCAATCATTCATAGACCATAAGTAAATTCTTTCCCGTCACACGCAAATGGATCTCAACGGAAAACACAGAACCTATCATCGAAAAAGAGGCTTATTCTCTCTTGTAAAGTTGCCAAAATTCTGGAGTCGCTTGACTTTTTGGGCGATGTCACCGACCTTTCGGTCGACATTGCAGTCGCCATCATCAGGGCAGCAGTTACCCACTGAGGTTTATTTTGAAAGTTCTCCTGCCTTTTGATACTTTCGCCTGAAAGGATAGTGTTTCCCGATTGGCTGAAGCCTCGAGCCCATCGGAGCCTTCCTTTCTTCTGGTTGGCTGTTTGAAGTGTTGCCGTGCGAACATCCAGCACTGTAGGTCCTCGTGCGCCGAGAGAGGACGGGGTTTGGAGACTCCACGTCTCTGTGAAGACGAGACGGTAGACCGTATGTCCCCGGGAGTTGACGCGCCGCGGTGCTCATGATGGCGAGGGGGTTGAGGGGAGTCGAGGAGGCTGGCGAAGACACAGGGGGTAACGAGATCACAAGGAAGGGTGTGTTGGGGAGGGGAAGGGAGGGGGATTGGGGGGTCCCAATTGCTCGGCGTCGCGAGACCAGATCCGTCGTGACGTCTTCTTGGAGCGCCTCAAGCACGTCGTCGTCTGAAGACAAAGCCACTACCTCCCCCCCCCTTATCAACCCTTTATCATACACACCTGGACACACATACAGTATGAAGAGTTACAGAAGAAAACCACGACATTTGAAAACTACTCGACATATCCGATTAGGGTCTGTTTGCCAAAAAATCATTTAGTATTGCGCTGAAGGTGGATGAGAATATTTCTAGGAGAGTGAAAAGGCATCTTTTCAGAATAAATTTTCTTTCAGGAAAAAACCTGTCGCAGATTCTTGAAACCACTCAAGAGCCTTGCATTACAAATTAAATCTTCATTTCCCCGACATCTTATGTTACGGCTACATCACAAATTTGATAGTTGCCCGATACGCTTAGAGGCGACATTACGCTAGAATCACCAGCGAGCGTCGCACCTATCATCCTGCCACACTAACACAGATACACCCCTGACAAGGCGCGTCACTTAAATTATTTAAATCCTCAATCTCGCGTTTTTTATGCTCAAGGTTATTAATATCCATAACGTTACTATATTTAATTGTTTTTAAATATTTGCATAAATATAATAAGTGTTTATAAAATAATTTGGAAAAATTATTTAATGCCTAGTAATATTTCTAACTCTGGCATAAACTATAATCATGTACTGATTTAGTATGTATAGATTTTATGTTATATTATTATAAAACAATGTTAAAATAAAATTCGCAGTAGCGAGATTTGAACAGCTTCCCATTTATTTCAACAGCTTTTTAAGCCATTGCAATTTTGTATCGCTTTATTTTTAATATTTACATTCGTTAAGAGAACTTTAAAGACCCTGAAATAGTCTATATTAACAGTATTTATACTGTATTCATTAAAAAATTAATACAAAAAATTACTTTTGAAGTTAAACAATTTGTAGCAGCCAGTCTCTGTAACATTATGGCGTTATATTTGTTTATTTATTTTGCTTTAACAAAGCCAAATCTTAAAAACCAAGCTATGTAATATAAAACCTTTAAAAAAACCCAAATTAATATGGCGTCTTTTCGTTCATATCCCTCCACCCTCAGCTCGTAAAGGAATTTACCTTTTATATAAGATGAAAACCTACTTGAAGCTTTTACCAAAAGTTATTTTTATGGAATTTATGTGCCAATACAAATCAAAATTTAAAACACATATATTTTATAAATACCTGAAACTATCTTAACTGAATTTAACCAGTAAATAAGTCAATAATGATTCCTATAATTAATATTTTACACCTGTTAAAATAGGTTAATATAACTCCCCTATCGTCCTAATTTTACCACTTCGAGGTCTATAAGTATTATATGAAAAAGTATTACGCCATTTTAGAAACTGAAGGTCTATATACGCATTAATTGGCCTAATATATATTTTTTACCGCATAAGATATGTGAATTTTATGCCACAAATATAAAAAAAATATAATACCAGGCAGAGTTTTCAACTAAATCTGAACTTATAGGGCAATAGGTGAAATTTTTATCATTGATCAAACAATAAGGGTTTATCCCAATTTTGAATCATGCAAAGCATAGTAGGCTAATTTCTCTTAAATATTTTACTACAAATTTGTAATAAATTAATACCGTTTTTTTTAATTATATAACGTATTATATATTTATACATACAGCTCACATGTTTTTCCTTATTTTTTGTTGTGTACATAACTTGCCTTGCCTGCACACGTTTATTTCACAATTTGCATCTAAGCTTAGTGATAGTTTTAGATACTAATATAATAGTTAATTTTATTTGCAAAATCTGACACAGTTACCTTAACTAGAAATCGCCAAGGGGTAGAAATTTAATCATAAATTTCTTTTAACAATTGATGTATATGAAGCAAGCTGTATTTCACTGATATATAAAGCAACAATATACAATGTTTACAGTAATTACAAAGTGAACAATAGTGCAACTGTTCGATCACAGAATTTTATTTGTTTGACATGCAATGTAAACAATGAATATATATATTTTTTAATTCCTTAGATAAAGAATTCTTAAATAAATTCCCTAGATTTCACTAAAATATAAAACACAAAAGTTAAAAAGTAAACAACAGTGTGACCTTTTGACCACAGAAATGCAACGTAAACAATGAAATTGTATTTTTTAAATTCATTAGATAGTTATATGAACTGGACGTAAGTAAATCTTGTCCATTGAACTTAAAATATTTTGAAAATTAATTTAATTATTCAAACATTACGTGTTGACTATGTATTTTGTAAAATATCTTTCATCGTTTGCTAAATGCCCAGGACCGTTATATTCAGAAATATAAAATCTCAAACTAACGAATAATCTAACTCTACTTGCTGCGACGTACAAGGACGTACAATTGTCCGTGTGTGAAAACTGGCTGCCTCAATAAATGTTCAATTTTTTTGCGAATGTTTGTTCCTGAGTTTTATTTATTGCCATCGCAAATGCAAGTATAATTGTAAATTGATATCTTTGAAAGGTAAATGGTAAAATAGTACCGGAAAATGTTAAATTTATACGTGGAATTAAAATTCTCTTTTTGCGTACGGTTACAGTTAAAACTACGCTTTGCTTTAAAAAGGACACAAAGATTTTCCTTCACGTGTTAATGAATAGATGTAGTATAATAGTTGAAAAATGTCACTTTCTGTGTTTAGGAAAAATATATTTCCCTCTGAATGTAAGTACGGGCATGAATTAACTTTATTATCACAATACACAAATAAAAATAAAACATTTTTTATACCATGGCATCCAACTATGTGATGTTGTGAGCATCGTGTTTTTTTGGAATTAAGTTGTTAGTCCTGAAGCTAACGTGATGTAGGTTACTGGAAAAACTGTTGTAATTAACAAACGAAGCTATTTCCTCGTACTTCAAACGTCAGCCGCAAATGATAAAGATATGAAAATATCTGCTCGTTAGCAAGTCACGTGTCATTTTTTCCCCCTTCCGTTTGGGTGCCAGTCAATGTAATGACAGCAAACATTCATTCGGCGTTTCATACGAAACCCTTGTTATTTTGCAACACAATATTTACATTTAAACAGTTATTCGTAGTCATTAACAAAACTGTTTTCGCAAAGTAAAATAATATCCCTTTCTGGTGAAGTCTTATTGGATACTTTTATAATATAATTGCTGATTAAGTGAGTAACAAGCCATCAAAGATGGTACGAAATATTTCGACGATAAAGAAACACAGCCTGCTGGGGTATCAAAAAATTAATAAATTTTCAGTGATCATTTGTTTGTGTTAACAGGCATACATTGGGTTGTATTTCTAAGCAATTTTTAATTTGGGAAACAATCAAGTTGATATCACAGCTGTGAATACACAGAATAAATATACAGCAGTTGAATTGTTCAATCAAGGACTATAGTGTTAGAAATTTTCAAATAAAATTTACGAAAAAAGCAGGTTATAATTTATCCAAGGATCTTCGTAAAAGTACGATTTTTTTCGTTAGTTTTCGGGTGAAGAGATCGCTTACTGTAGACATGAATCTACAGCAATAATATATTTATTTGGTTTGGTTTTATGTGCTATCTTACAGCTGGAGGCCATTCTCAGAATGGCACGACAACCAAACATAAAAACATACATTAACAAGCAAAAACACACAAATCGTACAAAAAATTAAAATAAGCATTTATTTTACTATTACATAAAGTGACAACAGGCTTCACAACACAACACACAGACAGACATACACAGATGAGAAAAGAGTTCATAACAGCAAGATTTTTAAATTTGTAAAGCTTATCTAAATTATGACATTTAACAAAGATTTTACAACAAAATCAAGCAAAAATTGTATAATACTTATAGTTGTTTGAAATTTTAAATTTGTTTTACACTTTACTCAAAATTTATGACCATAATAAAAATATGTATTAAATTTTATCAAAAAAATAAATAAAATCAAATTTTATAATAGTGTTAAAATATCTCGGTGTTTAATTTTCTTCCCAGTGAAAGGCTCTAATTTGTGGCAGGAAGTAATGTATTTTTTAACAACTTATTTACTGAGCTATTCGGTTTACTTATTATATTGAAATGTTCATTTGTTATTTTATTATAATATGGGATTCTTAAGCCCATTTGCGACATTAAAGCTAAGGAATCAAAAAAGATAAAAAAAAAACTATTAATGAGAAATAATGCGTCATCAGTAGAAAGTTTAATATCTAATATGACTACTAGATATTTTATGTGGGTCACACTTTAATGTCGATACTTGCGATTCGTTAATTATTGGTAATAAGTAGAGACCCGAAAAATTCGCGGGTTCAATGACTTCCAGGAAAGACTCCAATAACCTCTACACACTCGGGCAAATGCCAACTATTTATTGGCTGCTGACTTGTGAGTCGTCTCGACTGGGTGGCCTGTGATTCGACACTTCTATGAGTGAGGGTCTATAATTGGCCCTCAGTCCTCCAGATTAACAGTGAACCAATGAAAGAAGCAGCACTAAGGTATAATTAGTTGAATTTTAGCATAACACGAAATGAACCCGCGAATTTTTCAGGTCTCTAGTAATAAGGAATGTTTCACTGTGAAAATAATAAAAGAGTTTTTTTTTCATAGTTAAGTTACATACAAATGCTAGAGCACCATGTCTGAACAGAGAAAATATCATGTCGATGATCTTCACAATCATTAGAACTACTTATAGTTTTGTACAATTTAATGTCGTCAGAATACAATATAACTTACAATTTGCTATTACACTTACAATATAATTTATAAAAATATTAAAGGGAAGTGGAGATAGGTTACTGCCTTGAGGAACTACCAATGAAACAAAGAAGCTTGCAGATAAAACATTAGGGACTCTGGCTGAAAAGTTTCTATTTTGTGAGATGGTTTGAAAACCAGGATAAATGCTGTGTGTGGAAACCCAAGCTGCACTTTTTTTTTGAAGTGACAACGTCTAATAAATCGATGAACACCGGCTGCAAGAACAAAAAGTGTCCCGTTACGCACATTGTTTTGTTACGCTGTGTCCCGTTACGCTCTGTCCCGTTACGCTCTGTCCCGTTACGCTCATTGTTCCGTTACGCAGTCGGCGAGTGCAGTAATAATAGGTAATGTTACAATTTCCTAAAAAAATTATGGTGATTCATATAATTGATGATAGATATTTGATTACAGTTTATTAATATGAAAACTTGTTCATAATTATATTTAAACCTTATAGCTAAACGCCAGTTATTAAAATTAATTACAAGTCATCTACACGTGAACTGTTTCGTCGACTGTTTATAAAGTGAAGTGAAAAGTTAATGTGGTTTCCATTGCTTATTACAGCAACAATTTCGGCAATAAAGGTTAATTATTCTTGCATTTTAAAAATTTGATTACTAGTACAATTTCAAGTATTTATTCTTTTATTATTAAAATAAAATAAAATCAATTTTATTCATAAAAGTATGCAATTATTTCATCAATGTTTTGTTATGACGTTGTCACGTTAAACTATCGTCCGTAAACAGACTTTACAGACAACCAATTTTATTTAAAGAATTAAGTTATGTTGGCCTGGTGTAGGCATCAGAACAGTGGGGAGTCTGAAGAAGCATCTCGCAATCCCCCCCACCACTCCGCCCAAGGGCCGGCGGACAGGTAACGCCCGTCACTTAGGTGTGTTTATGTCCGATTAGCCCTGCTCCTGGCTGTCTCTCTCTCTCTCTCTCTCTCTCTCTCTCTCTCTCTCTCTCTCTCTCTCGTTCGGTACGTTCCCAGATCTCCGTCTGCGCGAATGGTGTTACCACACCGTGAGAAATTAAAGAAAATAAATGGGACGTGGCTGTGACATGGACACGGCCGTGTGTTGTACGTGAATACGTGTACGTAACAGGTAATATTTTCTTCGCAAAATACAAAATACGCTATTTTTTTATTTATTTTAACACCATATATATTCATTGTCACTATTGTACAGTAATGTTTTTTTTTAATGTACAGTCGATAGATTTTGACGAGAGCTGACGATTGAAACCCAAACGAACGTCGTAGCTTCTCCGAGTCGAAAGTAATACTAACAGGAAATATCGAAACGCAGCAAAAATGACCTCGAAAAGGCGGCGCTTCCCCCTCCACAGCGCGCGATGCGTCACAGTCCTCACTTAGCGTAACGAATTCTTTGATCCTTCAGCTATCCAGTGGTGTAATTAAATATTTGGATGGAGATTATACATATGTAGCTGCAACACCAAACTGTATCCCCTGATTTATTTTGTAATCAATAGTTTTTTTTTTTTAATTGCCACACACTATGGAAGCAATTTTAAAGATTTTAAAATTTTTTCGGGTTTTCCAACAAAGAACAACATGAAATAAACGAAGTGTACATTCATAATCTCAGAAAACTGGGATCACTGATACTACTCCGTATTCCAACTTCCAATTGAGTGATTCGTAGAGACCTGCAAAATTCGCGGTTTCGATGGCCTTCAGTATAGGCTGCACATACCCGTACACTCGGGCAAATAACGCAAGTTCATTGGCTGCCGACTTGTGTGTCGTCTCAGATGGTTTGTCTGGGATTCGATCCTTCTTTGGTTAAGGGTTTATAACTGGTTGAGATTCGTCCAGATGAACAGTAAGCCAATAGCAAAATCATCTAAGAGGTATATGTGTTTGAATTCTAGCCTATCACCGAATGAATACGGGAATTTTGCATGTCTCTAGTGATTTGTAACAGTGCAGGTTACTTGGCGGGCGTATAAGAGACAGATAAATAGGGCCATGCATATTTTTCGAAAAAGATCCCGAGACCAGCTGAAAGTTAAAAACACTGTAGCATCGTCTGTGTTTCGTGATTGGGGGGAGTTTCTATCAGGTTCGTGTCGATTGTTAAAACACCAATCACAGTAATTCATTGCGGAAGCAAACTCGTCCTGAGTGGCTCGGTCAAACAAGGCAACGACATCTCTGTCAGACGGCCGCCAATCACAAGGAAGAAACCGCTGGTGCACGTATACCTGGTTGCAGTCTATTAGGCCTTCATTTATTCGCGAAAAATGCCTGCCCCTACAGACAAGGGCTTGCGGCTAGTGTGTGAGAGAGAGACAGGGAATGTGGCGATACAGAGAGACCGGACAAGTGAAGTGGATAGGGCGAGTGAGCCTTTAGCGGGCGACAGCAGACGACACGTTTATTTAAAAATCCTGCACCTGCGTCTCCGCAGTTTTCCACTGTTTGTCACGGGAAAATAAAATCAACGAACACAGTATATTTCCTACGACAGAAACAATTTTGCGACATTTCCGGAACTGGCAAACTGTAGTCGTTTTTTTTTTGTTGTTGTTCATTAATATCTGTTTATCCTTATCGTCGTTGTTCGTAAATTTGCTTCATTGTCCAGGTTTTGCTGTTTGCCTGCATTTACTGTAATTTTTTTTTTAATTGTTTCGTCGTCTTTAGTCTACTGTGTTCGACTGTGCTGTTATTATTTTTTTTTTCATGGATAAAATCCTTCAACGGAATTCGTTTGCTGTCTGATATTTAAGTTTTGTTATGTTCGTCTGTGGTGTCCATAATACCTGTTAAGGTTCATATTTGGATTTATCTGTTTCACATGAGCTGATGTAGGCTTGTTCCTTTTGGGTTTATGTTTTCATTTTAATTCTTAATTTGCATTTTTGAAATTTTTTTTCCCGTGACAAACAGTGCAAAACTGCAATGGCGTATGTCCAGGGTATTGTATTAAATCAAAATCCTCCATTGCATGAATCATTTAAAGAATGACAGCGACAGGCTTCGTGTGCGAAGTGCGGAGCATAAGGAACGGTGTTGTGTGCGCGGCGGACGAGTGAGTAGCGCGAGGCTGTGTTTTGGGACAGAGGTGCGCGGTTAGATACTAGCAGTAGTGAGAGCCACTGTCGAGCCAAGCTCCAGTGGGGAGAGTAAAAAAAATAGACTTATGACAACGGACATTTGGATGGATTTAAAATTAAAAAAACCGGGTTTTTAATTGTTAAAAAATAAAAAATACCCAATTAATTACTTGGTCTATACGTTCCGAACCTGTTTTTTTCCCACTTGTAACAATACAATTTGTCGTCACTATTATTTTTTTTATTTAACTATTAAAAAGTTTTTATAGTTAGTGTCTCAATTTTAACAGTTCGTGAAATAAGTGCCGATGATCTGTGTATCTTCCTGCCCCTGTTGTGCTGACAAGAATTGTTTCCTAAGAGCTCTATATGATTGTCAGCGTCATATGTTGCTTTCCAAGTGACAGGTAGGAAATAGGTAGTGACCTGCAAAATTCGCGGATTCATTGACCTCTAGGATAGACTCCACAGTAATTTAAATACTCGCGGAAATGACACCTGTTCATTGGCTACTGACGCGTGAGACGTCTCAACTAGGCTGTCCGTAATTCGGCACTTTCTTGGCTTAGTGTTTCCCATCGGATCACAGTTACCCGGATAAAATGTGGGCCAATCGCAGAAGCGGTACGAAGGTATAGTTGTTTTGATGCTAGCCTATCGCGAAATCAATCCGCGAATTTTGCATGTGTCTATAAATAGGTAACACTGGTATTGCTTTCAAAACACCATCAAATTTAATTTAATCTACATTACACATAATTTAGTTAGTAATAACCAGTGTCTATGTGACACGCTAGCTTCTAGCGCCACCAAAATTCATTGCCCCGTCCAAACTCTTGCACCAAGTACAAAAAATAATACAGTTAAAACGTGAAGTTAGTACAAGTTCCCTCTCCCCTCCTCTAAATTCCCCTCTGATGAACACCTACGTATTTTGTAATTACGTTGAAAACCCTGCACCCTGGTTTTCAACCCCCCTACCACCCAACCACTAACAGATTCCTAAAACATGTAATAAGAAAACATTTTCAAAACTGTTGCGCCATTGGTGAGCAAAAAAAAAATATGTAGAATTAACATTTGCAGAACTGAATATCATTAGATCGAGAGATTGTAACGTTGTTCTTATCTTAAACGATCGGTTTTCCCCCCAAGGAAAACATGTATCAACGCCAAATTCTAATATGTTACTATTATGCAGATTTTTACTGTATCGTAGAGATGATAAAAGAGAACCCTCTTCATTGAACACTGTTTTAAAATTTTCTTTTTTTTTACTATGACTTTAATGAATGGCACTGCTTCAACGCGTTCATTGTACTTCAACGAGTACATACCGTGCAATTTAAAGTTACGTTTTTTCCCTCTCGTGTTATGGGCCAGGAGTTTTTTTGTGTTAATTTAGCAGTGAACCAAAGTTTTATCCTCCCCTTTGTGACATGCCACTGGGGCAAAATATAACATCGTGTTTTACTGCTGGAAAAAAACCGAGTCGTATTGCTAATTTTATTTTATTTTTTCCCCCACGCAGCATGCATTATTTCCATGATGATGGCTTCCGAAATAGTTCGTTCGCGTGGTGGGAATCACGCACATGTGCACAGGAGTTCATGGTTTCTAACTCCTGTCAATCGCAACGTGGGAAAAAAAAAACAATTTCATAGCAGTAGAGACCGGAAAAATTCGCGGTTTTAATGGCCTTCAGGATAGACTGCACATTCCCCTGTACACTCGGGCAAATAACGCAAGTTCATTGGCTGCTGACTTGTAAGTCGTCTCAGCTGGTTTGTCTGTGATTCGATCCTTCTTTGGTTGAGGGTTTACAATTGGTTGAGATTCGTCTATATAAACAGTAAGCCAATAGCAAAATCATCTACAAGATATATGTATTTGACTTCTAGCCTATCGCCGAATGAATCCGCCCATTTTTCCTGTCTCTACATAGCAGTCATGACTCATGAGGACTGCCGACAGAAGTGAAAACTTAAAACTATAAACAAACAGTTGTAATATTTGGATTTCCAAATTAATTTTTCATAAAAATCAGAGACTTTTTTTTCGCAATTTTTACGAAAAAATATTATCACACACCAAAATTTGTTTTATTACGTTAGTAAAATAACTCCTTCATGACTATAAAATACGCATTGTATAGTAATTGTAGGTATTAAAAAAATAAATAATGATGTTATTAATTTTAAGGTTATATTTCTACAAATACTCCGTTTCCTTCGTTATTCAAACTAAATATCAATATAAGAATATTAATATATTTTATACTCACTTTTTACTGCATACACACATTCTATTCACATATGCACAGCACTGATGTACAGGGACTGAAGACGCGTATTAATAAGATATGTATTGGTATATTATGTCGTGTGCATTACTTGTCGACCTGTGTTATGTGTACTGGCTGCGCGCGCACCACAGTGTGTATATGTATGTATGTATATAATATATATATATGTGTTTGTGTGTGTATATAGATATATATACACACAGCTGACGTCACGTGACCATGTCGATGAAGACTTACATGAATCTACTCCCTATCCAAACATTCCTATAGAAGTTTTCACTTCAAAAATCCTCAAATACTCGGAGTGAGTTTTAGGCCCCTTGCGCACGAACAAGCCCCCGAGTGGTGCCACTGAGTGTAGCCACTGAGTGGCGTCACTGAGTGTAGCCACTGAGTGGCGCCACCCGGTGGCGCATATGAACGGATAAGCTTGTGATTGTGTATGATCACGAGACGTTAATTTAAGATTCTACGCACAAACATTTAAGGACATGAAGAAGCTTACCTTTCATGTTAGCGGGTAGGAATAAACTGACATCTTGTGACATCACGACTCATAGATAGGCTACGGCTGTGTGCGGCTAAGACAGTGCACTTTCACACAAAAAACCATAGACAAAAGTGGAGACTTCATTCCAACACAACATCGAATTCAGTGTTACCAACTCCGGATTTAGCAAGAAGAAGAATAAATCCCATAAATTGGTTATATATATATAGATTATGTGAACAGGTGTGAAGATCATTCTAGAAAAGCGCCACAGAAGAAAAGCAGTTTGGTCACAAAGCAAGGAAGATAAGCTCTCGAAACTCAGTGCTTTAAATGACCCCCTTATTTTCTTTAGGAATCAGCGAACTGTGCGATACATACAGGCAACCTAACAGCCTAATAGTCGTTAAATTTTTGAAAGTAAATGTAAGGCAACTTTTAATTTTCTTGTGGTCAGACGTTGCTGGGAATATGCACCATATGTGTTTAAGATTATCTTTTTTTTCCAAAGCGTGACAACCTATACAAAACGTTAAAATGCGTTGTCTTTTGATTCAAAAATTAAAAAGTGCACAGCCACAAAGAATATTAAGTGTTGAAAATCATAACCTCAGTTTCAGTGGAAAAAATAAACACGTGCACTGTTGCACAGGTGCGCATGGCATCCTTACTTATTCCTTTGCTAACAAAATAATTATTACAAACTATAATATTTTGCAAATTAATTTTATACAATTGTTTATATAGATATTTTATACTTAGGAATTATTTAAATTGTTGAAATAAAATTTATTTGCCGATGGGGCTACAATTGTCGAGCGTTACGAAAATTCCGATCACACGAGGGGAATAGTTAGGTACGTGGTGGGGGAACCGGTAGAGGAGGAGAGGCCACTACAAAGCATGTGCTAGCGCTCAAATGGGAAGACGACAATGGGGAAAAGGTAGAGACCGGAAAAATTCGCGGATTCATTTCACGACAGCCTAAAATTCAAATAGTTACACCTCAGTGCTGCCTCTGCTATTGGCTCACAACTTACCCGGATGACTCTGGCCCAATGAGAAACACTCAAGCGAAGCTGTATCGAATCACAGGCC
Organism: Bacillus rossius redtenbacheri; assembly: GCF_032445375.1. Classification (NCBI taxonomy): domain Eukaryota; kingdom Metazoa; phylum Arthropoda; class Insecta; order Phasmatodea; family Bacillidae; genus Bacillus; species Bacillus rossius. The sequence goes on along the minus strand of NC_086344.1, from coordinate 2,794,872 downwards.
GCTACATTGGGACACCTTCGCAAGACAGCAGTCAATGAGAGGGTGTAATTTGACCGAGTGCACGTACAACTATAACGTTCATCCTAGAGGTCATTGAACCCGCGAATTTTTTTGGTCCTTATGAATAGGTATGTACTGGAGCAAGCTAGCTATATGCTAGTTGTAACGGCACGGAGGGGAGAGGTAGAAATGACGCAGCAGTGAGGTTATGGAATTATCGTAACGCTTCTTGTGTTTGTCTACTTCTCAGATTTCGTAACGGCTGACGATTACCACTACAATATTTATTTAATTTCATTTAAAGTATGTACAATACATTTATTAGTGTAGAAAAAAAATAATTTCTATCAACTTTATAAGTATTATTCATTTTTTTGTGAATAGTGTGATTGAAAATGTAAATAATTATTCTCTATCTACACCTAATAAGTAGGGCCATGCATATTTCGCGAAAAGATTCCGAGACCAGTTGAAAGTTAAAACACTGTAGCATCGTCTGTGTTTCGTAATTGGGCGAGTTTCTTTCAGGTACACGACGATTGTTAAAATACCAATTTACAGTAATTCATTGCGGAAGCAAACGCGTCCTGAGTGGCTCAGCAAAACAAGGCAACGACTTCTCTTGCAGACGGCCGCCAATCACAAGGAAGAAACCACTGCTGCGGGTATACCCTGTTACAGTCTAATTGGCGTTCCGCTTTATTCGCGAAAAATGCATGCCCCTACGTAATAAGTAGAGACCTGAAAAATTCGCGGGTTCATTTCGTGTAATGCTAAAATTCAAATAATTATACTTAAGTGCTGCTTCTGTCATTGGTTCACTGTTAATCTGGAGGACTGATGGGCCAATTAGAGACCCTCACTCATAGAAGTATCGAATCACAGGCCACCCAGTCGAGACGACTCACAAGTCAGCAGCCAATGAACAGATGGCATTTGCCCGAGTGTGTAGAGGATATTGGAGTCTATCCTGGAGGTCATTGTACCCGCGAATTTTTCGGGTCTCTTGTAATAAGTATAGCCCTGCAAAATTCGCGGATTCATTCGGTGATAGGCTAGAATTCAAAAACACATGCCTCTTAGATAATTTTGCTATTGGCTTACTGTTCATCTGGACGAATCTCAACCAGTTATAAACCCTCAACCAATAAAGGATCGAATCACAGACAAACCAGCTGAGACGACTTACAAGTCGGCAGCCAATGAACTTGCGTTATTTGCCCGAGTGTACAGGGGTATGTGCAGTCCATCCTGAAGGCCATCAAAACCGCGAATTTTGCATGTCTCTAGTAATTAGCAATATGTTTCACTTATGTCGCGAGTGGAATCAACTCACATACATTTTTATTTTTATTTTGATTGAGTTTATGTTGTATCGACCGTATTTTCTATATCACTCTAATATTTTGTTATTTATTTTTATTAGTTCTTGCATGCAAAATTTAATTTTTTTTTTTACTTATAAGTAGAGATCGGAAAAATTCGCAGATTCAATGACCTCCAGGATAGACTCCAATATCCTCTACACACTCGGGCAAATGCCAACTGTTCATTGGCTGCTGACTTGTGAAATGTCTCGACTGGGTGGCCTGTGATTCGACACCTCTATGAGTGAGGGTCTCTAATTGGCCCTCAGTCCTCCAGATTAACAGTGAACCAATGGCAGAAGCAGCACTAAGGCATAATTATTTGAATTTTAGCATAACACGAAATGAACCCGCGAATTTTTCAGGTCTCTACTTATAACGCGCCTACATAAGTAAACGCACCCATTTTTTTTATCTAACATCAATTCCATTCGGAAAAAAGTTGAGCTTTCTTAAATGCATGTAAAATTTTTAAACGTTTTACTTTAAAAACACACACAGAGATTTTCAAATACATTTCGTGTTCTTTCTTGCAGCAACCATTGCAACAAAATCTGGGGCGAACATTGCTCACTCAAAACCTTCCCTCGTAAACTTTTATTGGTTTAGGCATCAAATGTTGATTCCCAATTGCTGGTATGGACTTTGATTCAATTATAACACCGTGTGTCAAGTATCAGAGAATGTCTCAGCAACAGTCACTTGACGCGCGACTGAAAGTGGCCCGTGTGGACAGCTGCGCGCCACTCTGTGGCTCCACCGAGTAGCCAGTGTGGACAGCTGCGCGCCACTCTGTGGCTCCACCGAGTAGCCCGTGTGGACAGCTGCGCGCCACTCTGTGGCTCCACCGAGTGGCCCGTGTGGACAGCTGCGCGCCACTCTGTGGCTCCACCGAGTAGCCCGTGTGGACAGCTGCGCGCCACTCTGTGGCTCCACCGAGTGGCCCGTGTGGACAGCTGCGCGCCACTCTGTGGCTCCACCGAGTAGCCCGTGTGGACAGCTGCGCGCCACTCTGTGGTGCCACCGAGTAGCCCGTGTGGAAGGGCCCTTAAAGCTGCTTCTCCTACGATCTCACTCGCTGCGAAAGATCTCACTCGATAATATCTCTCTGTTTGTCATATATTAATAACAAATAATGATCAAGAATGATGAATACACAAACACACAGCAATCAAGCCAAATTTAGCCAATGTCAAATGTTGAACACACAGACAGCACAAAGAGAATTTCGTGAAAGTAAATAGTCGGGAAAATATCACAGCACAGACAAACAGTGGCTGACAAAGATGAGACAATTGTAGCAAGAACAGAAACTTCAGATTAAAAAAAAAAAACCTTGGCACAGCCACAAACAGACGAATACAACGATGATAAAAAAAAAACAGATAATCTGGAACACACAATGACGACGGCACGGACGAACACGATTGCTTCCTAAGACTAAACATTTGCGACGATTCGGACCTCTGTTCTCGTCATCAGGCACAAACACACTGACAGTGGACACTGTCTATATGTTGAACATTTGACATCTTCTAACATGTGTTTCTCTGTGACATACAGTAACAATCAGCTATTGTGTATGTCTATAAAATGTTTTAAATCTCTTGTCACTACTTTTATTAGATTCTTCATTAAATAATTTAACTATAATATAATTTAAAACTGTAGAACCGTGTATGATAATTAAAAAATATTTGGCAAAATCTGATTGTGGGTGATGTAGGGAGCATATATGGTGAAAATTGCATCTAAGATCTATTGTGTAGGTTTGTAGAAGTAAGCGAACAAATCAAACAGAAGCAGAAAGCGAATTTGTTTTATATGATTTTAAGATTGGGGCTTAACTTGTTTTCAAATTCGCGATCAATAGGAGACGATAATGAACGATGGAATGAGAATAGAACATAGATGGGATAAATGAGCCTAGGGAGGGGGGGGGGAAGACAGTTACACAGCACTGTGGTAACGTCCGCCAATTTTCCCACTTATAGTTACGCGTCTTACTGCACTGGCAGATTGAAACCCCTAATTTATTGGCGGGAGTGCTATGCTCTTGGTATGTAACATTTTGGCTCTCGGTATACGTAGAGACATGAAAAATTCGCGAATTCGTTTCATGTTATGCTAAAATTCAAATAATTATACCTTAGTGCTGCTTCTGCCATCGGTTCACTGTTTAATCTAGAGGAATAAGGGCCAATTAGAGACCCTCACTCATAGAAGTGTCAAATCACAAGCCACCCAGTCGAGACGACTCACAAGTCAGCAGCCAATGTACAGGTGGCATTTGCCCGAGTGTGTAGAGGATATTGTAGTCTATCCTGGAGGTCATTGAACCCGCGAATTTTTCCGGTCTCTAGGTATACGGCATTCGGTGGGACTAATTTCTAGGGACCTGAAAATTTCGCGGTTTCTATGACCTTCAGGATGGTCTACACAGTCCTCTGTGTACTCGGGAAAATAACGCTGCTGACTTGTGAGTGGTCTCAACTGGTTTGCCCGTGATTCGTTATTTCTTTGGTTGAGGGTTTCTCATTGGCCCAGAGTCGCCCAGACGAACAGTGAGCCAAAAGCAAGAGCATCTTAAAGGTATACGTGTATGAATTTCAGACTATCGCGAAATGAATCTGCGAATAATTCAGGTCTCTAGTAATTTCGCGATTGCGACGGAAGTCAAGGAACGGAAATTGTAACAACCACGGTGCTGCCAACTGTCGCGTATGGCGCGAACCTAGCTCAGAAATACAAAGGTAATAAACCTTATAGTATTACCTTTTCAATGAATTTTAATAAGATGGTTAGTATTTTAATAAAATTCCTTGTCGAAAATCAGGTCCATAATCGGGATTTGGTATTTCTCCTATAGTCTTTTCCACTTTAATCGGAACCGTTTCATTGCGTAGTATAAAATTTCGGTCTGCTAATGAAATACTTCGATTGCAGAAATATCTGCGGCGCCAACGAATTCTAGTGGCGGGTGCGAAAACTAAGTGTGATACGCACCCAGAAATGCAGTTGGAAAAATAATATGGGTATAGGCCTATTTACCAAACTCGGCATTATTTAAAAAAAAACTTTTTAAATTTCGAGTCCGAGTTTAGAACTAACTATAAGTGCATTTCCGACATGAGAACACAAGAATCTTCGCGTTACCGATGTAAGATATTAAACACATAGCTGGCGAGTGCTGAAAGACTCGCCGGAAAAAAGAATTTTTAAAAAAAAAAAATTTCTGATTCATTTAATTTGTGTCTGCCTTCAGATTTGGAATCAATACTTGCAGAAGCCATTCTGTCACCCCTTTTGAAAGGCTGTCATTTCCTGCCCAGCGGCCAGCGAAGCAAACGTCGCACGGACAGTTGGAACGCCGATGTGAAAATTGGATTCGTCGACGAGTGCATTTTGACTCGCTCGGCCCATACATTACTCCAGCGAACCGTTCTTTCCACTGTCTATACGTGACAGCGCGTTCTGCCGACTTTGTGTGCGAAGGTTTTTCTGTACAACTCCTTGTTTTGGGTATGTCTCACAAGTAGAAACCGGAAAAATTTGCGGATTCATTTCGCGATACGCTAAAATTCAAATACATAAAGCTTAAAGCTGCTTTTGTTATTGGTTTACTGTTCATCTGGACGACTGTGGGCCAATGGGAAATGCTCAACCAAAGAAGTATCGTATCACAAGCAAACTAGTTGAGACGACTCACAAGTCAGCAGCCAATGAACAGGCGTTATTTTCCCGAGTATACTGAGGAATGTGTAGTCTATCGTGAAGGTCATCGAAACCGCGAATTTTTCCAGTCCCTACTCACAAGTCATGATAAACCTTTCCCCCCCCCCCCCCCCCCCCCACAAACTCCATATTCTTGACGTTTCTTTTATCGGAGGGATTTTCTCGTGAATTCATCACACAGAAAAAAAAAGTTTTCCGTGCTTTCACAAAAGATTTCTTAAGAAATCAGTTGCCAAGAAATAGTTTGAAATACCGTACAACAATAATTATATCGTACCTTTGTTCAACACATGGTTATGGTTATTTTTGCATAAATTAAATACTTTTTTTTGGATGATACTGAGTGTTTGTAATGAAAAAGTTTTATTCAAGAGTAATATTTATTTCAAACCATGGAAAAGATAATCGAATATTAAATAATAGGACTTTATGTTGTTATTGTTACTATGCCTATTAATGTGCGCACTTAATACTGGAAAGTTTTTCAGGTAACGGTTTACAAACAACTTAACTATTGGAGGTACTGGGACAACACGAATCAAAAATGCCCGGGTAAGAATCCGAATCATGTATTGCTGCGAATACTATTTTGTATTTTGTGTTTTGTATTTGTAATTTTTACATGAATATTTCTGTTCAGTTTGCAAAAGAAACTTTACAGTTCGCTATACAGCTCACGCATATTATGTTTTTGCTCAATTTTTTTAGACAGATATTTGCTACGTATTATCTGACATCTTGTGAGAGGCTGATGGTGATATTATAACAACTGAAAAATACTTGAATCAAATTAAAGCATAATGTAACTATAAATATTTCATTGATGAAAATGCTGTACTCAAAATACAACTGCCTATTTAAGGAAATATTACATTTGTGCATATCTTTAAGAAAATTATATTGTCAACAACTTTTTTTAAATATTTATTATTGCCTGAATTTTGCTGAATTACATATGGAGATTCTCATATTTTTTTCTCTCTAAAGTCAGTTGGTTTTCAGTCAACAGCGCTCTTAAGGTCAGCATGAAAGTTAGAATTCAGGGAGAGGGATATTAAACGAAAGACTCCATAATAGTGTCAACGTATTTTCATTAAATTAACAATTTTCTTTATTTAATATTTTAAATATATGAAAGATTTGGAGAACAGTTACTCTTGATAGTATCAATACATGTTTTTTTAATCCAAAAAAAATATTCAAAAGTAAACGCCAGCGCCAGTTAATTCAAAGGATAAACTTTCATGTAGCAGCCAGTGACTTATTAACTCCAGAAAATCTACTAAATTAAATACACTGCATTAATGAAGAATTTTTTTTTTAATAAACATTGGATGATGGAATTATGTTCCGTCCTAAATACTCTTGATACCACCATGGAGACTTTCAGAAGGTTTTCGGCCGGGCATGAAGGGTCGAAAATTCACCCGGCCGTGTTCGACCGAACAAACAGAAGACCGGCAGAGGAACCAAATAAAAACCACTGTAGCCGACATTCAGCCGTCAGTTACCAGACGTATATCGTGGTACAGGGTGTTTAAAAAATAGTAATACGATGGGTGTACTTAATAACACGCGCTAGAAGTTACACTTCTGTTTTAGATTTAAAAGATTAAAAACACTGAACCAATTTGAAATTTATAGAAAATTAATTACTTAAATACTTAATATAAACATATGTATAAAATTGAATATTTAATTTAGAATAATCATCGATATGAATTTGTATTTAAATGAAAATTAATAACTATTTTAAATATTGACAATAATTTATTATTTCAAATATATATTAAATAACAATGTAATAATTTATAATTAATAATGCAAAAATTTATACATACGAGAAAATAACTTCAATTATGAAATTACACTTGTAAAAAGTTTATAAACACAATTTATATCACTTATATTTACGATTAATAAAATGTTTTAGTTAAATGGACAAGTATTCAATGTCACTCATTAAATTTCCGGACGCGACTCGCACATTGTTCTACACCCTCCGCTTGAATTCACTTCCTGAGCAGCTACTTCGACTACTGAACCATTCGATTTGCAGAGCGAAAGATTAAACTATATAATGAAACAATTTCTTGGCTTCTGGGTAAAGGCCGTGTCAGGTAATAATTGTCTTGCAACGTTTCGGCAGTCATTGCAGCTGCCATCATCAGGCAGTCTTAAGTCTGACTGACTGATGCAGAGGGAAATTAAAGGAGTTCCACCAGAAGAGGCCAGCCAGCCCACCCAACCTAGAAGCCTTCCATCGGCTAACCACCTCAGCCAATCAGCAGCCAGCAAGCCTGTCATTGGCCGACCAGCCCAGCCACCCAGACAACAGGGTATAAAAAGACCTTCATCCTCTGCACCAGTCAATCAGACTTAGTCTACCTGATGATGGCAGCTAAATGACTGCCGAAACGTCGCAAGACAATTAACTAACACGGCCTTTACCCAGAAGCCAAGAAAATGCAGACAATGGCCATGAAAGCCGGCGATATTTGTTAGTAATGAAACGTCTCCAATAAAAATAAAAATTAAAACTTAAAAAAAAAATACCAAACCGCGGATTGTAGCTAATATTTGACACATTATTTTATTAAAATACTGCACTCCTTTTTAAAAATTATTTAATGTTAATAGTGTTACGAACGCAGACAGGACCGCGACACGCACCAGGTTCGGAGCTGGCTGGCGGCCCTGCACGGCCACTGACGTCATGCTCTGTGTCACGTGGCCTCCACTGACGTAAGACACACCAAGCGTGCCTGGCCGGATTACAAGAGTCGTCGCTACACCCATCCCACCACCCCTCCAAGCGTATCGTCTCGCCTCGGGCTATTGTCAGCACCTTTAGTGGCCTGGGAATTCCGGGCTTACAGAGGCCGCCACTTGGAGTGGCGTGAATAAACGTTGCCATTCTTGATGTTTCGGGCGTCGGGTCGGCCCGGGATGACGCGACTCACTCGTCACAGCCGCTCTCGTCGGTTCGAGAAGGGCGCCACAAGTATCTAAGCAGCGACGCCGGCCTCCGCGAGAATTCCGAGAGTTAGGAGAGTTCCGAGAGTTCGGAGAGTTCCGCGAGTGAAGGGAAGTGCGACATCGGCGAAGAGGATGAGAGACCCCCTCGAGAGTGCGACTGAGTGGCACGAGACTGTGTGAGTGGACAGGCGCGAGGTAAGGGGCGAACCACTGTCGATCCTAGCTCCATTGAGGAGTGCGAACTGTGGAACGTGACATTGAGTGACTTGCGAATAAACATTTTTAAGCGTCAGTGATTGGTGATCGGACCTTTTATAAGTACAATTATTTATTAGTAATTTAAATATTGGTAATTAAAAAACTGTAATAAAACATGATTGGGCTATCCCTTACCAACCCAGTTCTCCCCACGTAGGTCGTAACGATACTACATTGTTTCCGCACACATTAGATGACTATAAATTATTAAGTATTAAAGAATAGTTGTACAGTTCGTTCGAATGGGACCGAAAAAATACCATCTCCATTTAATTGGGCCGTCAGTCTGCCATCTACGGCCGAATAGAGAGCGTGGCGTGTAGTGGATAGGGTCCAATTCCTTCTCTTGATATCGGGTCCTTCGGCCGTGCACGACCACAGACGATCGAATAATTCGTCGGTTCAGTTCGGTTGCGGTGGACGGTAGACGTTACTCTCTATTGGACCTGCTTGCATGCCGTTAAAGTCTAGATAATACAAACAGCACCATCTCTGTTTTGCAGAGTGAACTCTATGTGGACTGGTTCCAAATAGAAAATATGTGTCGCATTTGTAATATTTTACAGAATGGAACCTGAGGACTGGTTCCATCCAGTAAAATTGAAGTACACTATTTTTGGATTTGGATTTAAACATCCTTTGTTTTGGTGGCACCAATCAACATTGTGGACTGGTTCTATTTTGAAAAAGACAGAAATGAATGCGTATATTGTGGTAACACAATAAAATCATTTTTTCCATTGTGGACTGGTTCCTTTCTACATAACACCATCCAATTATCTTGAAAGGGTTTTCTCCCCGTGTCGACCCTCCCAAATTCTAAGCGCCACACGCTGCCGTGGACGCTATTGTATCTTGCGTACACGATTTAAGAAGACCTCGCCTGAAAGACTAGGCCCCATCCAACTTGTTTTTTTTTTTTTTTAGTTTTCCTTGGATTTCTCAGACCGCACTCTAGGTGGATTTGGAGCAATATTCGCTGTCGAAATGAACTGCCGATTCTTGACCAAGATTCCTAAATTTACACTTCGTATTTTTGCAACTATCCGTGAAGGATTTTTTTCCTTTAATATTTCATTTGCGGGAGATAATCCTTTTCTGCGCTGTATTTTTTTCTTCTAATTGGAACTTAAATATTCATGGAAAATTACAGATGTTTGTACATTTGCACATTTACATGAACACAACTGTATTACTGCACAATGGTGTTCGCAAATAATAATAGGTTCTGATTCTTGCCCGGGAATTTATGCTTTGTGTTGTGCCAGCACCTCCAATAGTTAAATTTATTTGTAAACCGTTCCATGTATATCTTTCTAGTATTAACTGCGCACATAATAAACATGATACAACAAAATAAAATCTTTATATTTTTTCCATGTTTTTTGAAAAAAAATTATGCTTGAATGAAACGTATTTTAAAATATAATATTATCTTGCCAATTTTCATAAGAAACACTAAGCGTAATCTCTAAAAATGTATTTCATGTGCAAAAATAACCATAGTTAAGTGTTATAAAAAGTTACAATATTTTTTTCTTGTAGTATTACAAACTATTTCTTGGCAACTGGTTTCCAAATGAATCTTTTGTAAAATTACATAAATTCTTTTTCTGTATGTGTCTTAGCCTTTTTTGTATAGTTTTTACCTTCATTTTGTAAACCATGGCAAACAGCCTGCTTCGAGAATCTTGGGAACGTTTAAATGTCCACCCACGCGGCTCTGAAAAGAATCACAGCGCTCAAAAAAATCGATGGATAATGACCCGTCATCAGTATAATGTCTCTACGTGTAATTACCTTGCTGCCTTCAAGTGAAGTGGGGGAAACCGTCCGGAAATGATTCGAGCCCTATTTCGGTAAACATCCCGCGTTGCACCATCTTGTAGGCTTGTCTACGCTGTTATAAATTACAGTAAATTAAAAGAATTTCCAACGAAGAATTTAACTCTAATAAACGAAGATAGCGTCGTAATTTAATTGAACTAAATCTTCGTAGATGTTACGCCGTATTTCGACTTCGGAGTTGTATGTTTTGTTCTGAACAACGTTAAACACACACGTGGACAAAATTAGAGTGTTCTTACTGTAAACTTAAAAAATTATTTTAAATTTTGTAAGTATATAACAAGAACTTTATTTAAATTCATTTTAAAAGTAAGTAAACACAGCGTCCGTAATTTTACGAAGACAGCAGGAAATTTCTGTAAATTCCAGGAAAATTTGTAACCAGAGTTATTCGAAAATTATTGATCTCATAAATTTGATTAATTTATGATGAAATAAGCAAAAAAATTTACCAAAACACATTCAGGGAATCTAAACAGCTAAAATCCAGCTAGCTGTTGTCGACTACGATGTCCTTATGTTTTACTTTCCACGTTATCGTTCTACCGTTATCCTCTGCAGAGCAACGACGATACAGGTGGTAACCGTATTTGCTTGTATTTGTGTCAGCCAACAAAGCACGTTCGATGCATTTTATTTTGTTAATGCACAGTCATTCCTGGTTGTGATCACCTCACGGTCCAGGAATCATATTCGTCGTCACTATTTCATACAATTCTGTATCTGTATCAGTAGGGACCGGAAAAATTCGCGGGCTCAATGACCTCTAGGATGAACTTTATAGTTTTACGTACACTCGGTCAAATGTCACCCTCTAATTGGCTGCTGTCTTGCGAAGGTGTCCCAATGTAGCGACCTGTGATTCGATACAGCTTCGGTTGAGTGTTTCTCATTGGCCTAGAGTCAACCGAGTGAGCCAATAGCAGAGGCAGCACTGAGATGTAACTATTTGAATTTTAGGCTGTCGTGAAATGAATCCGCGAATTTTTCCGGTCTCTATGTATTAGGATCAGGAATTCCTGCACAAATCATGGCGTCAGTTTCACCCGGTCTTGTTTTCTCGACCATCCACTCGAGAATATACGCACGAGGCAGTCCTCTTTTCTGCCATTCCACAAAGTGCATCCAACTTCTCGCGTCTCCGAAGACGTGATACTTCACAATGAAGTCCATGAGCGACTTTAATACTCTGCTTGAATGCTCGTTCTGTAATGTCGTGGCGATCGCTTGACGATTGACCTGGTAGTAACAGCTGCGTGATTTCGATCAGATTTTGGGTCGCAAGTGAAAGTTATGACTAAGTCTGGTCGACCATATTGGCGCACGTGGGTCATTGCATCTTGCGCGTATTCGTCCATGTGCCTCGGGCTTCCAACATACGTCGCTGACAAAATTACAAGTCTGCTGACATTTCATTTCCGTCTACATGCATAGAATCACGCATATGAATATATTCTTCCGAAAGCATTTTTTTCTGATTCATATTTATATATGCCAGGAATTCCGTTCCGATTTTGATATACATAACAACGGCGACCTGATGAAACAATCTGCGACCCTTAAATATGCGATTGTCCTCGTTTCGACGAATCATCAAACGGTCAGCATAAAAATTCATAAAGCTGACTTTTTTGTTTGTTTCTTGAACTGTACATGAATAATGAAATTCACTTAGGAATCTAAATTTAAAAAAAATTAACAACATTGATAAGTATATGTAAATTAATTATACATATTGAACCAGAAATTATTATTTTTATCGGAATGAGTAGGTAATGAACATTCGTTAGGAATACATTTAAAAAATGATTTTAAAAATGCTGAATGAGTAATTATTAGAGACCGGAAAAATTCGCGGATTCATTTCGCGGTAGGCTAGACTCCAAACTCGTTCACCTTCTTTCTGAGACAGTGATTGGACAACCGTTTACCTGAAGGTCTCTAAGCCAGTAAAAAACCTTCAACAAAAGAAGAATCAATGCACAAGCATCCCAGTTAACGCGTGTCACGAGTCATTATCCAATGAGCAGGTGCAATTTGTCCTAGTACATAGAGGATCGTAGAGTCTATCCTAGAGGTCATTGAAACCGCGAATTTTTCCAGTCTCTAGTAATTATCTTTTGTCATGTATCTATTTTAAAAAACCGAATAAAAAACGCTACTTACCTGTTAATGGATTAATGATTTTAAAAACAATTATATACATCCTCTCTTTGGCAAAATATCGGCAGTTATGTAATACATCTTACGAACGATGGATTTTGCAGTTACGCTGAAAGTCATCATTAGGGCCATGCACATTTCGCAGAAAATATTCCGAGACCAGCTGAAAGTTAAGACACTGTAGCATCGTCTGTGTTGCAACTTCATTAAACGTAAGTGCATTGAAGGGTCTTTGATGTTCACCTGCTGGTCTTTTATCTACTGTGATCACTATTTTGTAATTATATGAAGGATTTATTTCTAGTGTAGTCACGAATAATTTTACCAATTGATTGTGTGCATGCAAAAGTTGTTGCAGTTCTACAATAATCTATAGATTTGGGGCATGACTTGTGGCTAGACACCGGAAAAATTCGCGGGTTCATGGCCTCCAGGATAGACTCCAATATCCTCTACACACTCGGGCAAATGCCAACTGTTCATTGGCTGTTGACTTGTGAGTCGTCTAGACAGGGTGGCTTGTGATTCGTCACTTCTATGAGTGAGGGTCTCTAATTGGCCCTCAGTCCACCAGATTAACAGTGACCAATGGATAGAAGCAGCACTAAGGTATAATTATTTGAATTTTAGCATAACACGAAATGAACCCGCGAATTTTTCAGGTCTCTACTTATGACACAACGCTGATTGATTTCATCATCAGAACTTCCAAGTAAATAAATCTGAAGAAATTTGTAATCACCATTCACTGACGGCAACAATCTGTCCTTGAATCTGTAACATAGAAAAACAAATACTTGATTTATGAGGCTCGGTAAAACTTTGTGTGTTGTGTTTATGTATGTGATGTGTGGATGCAGTAAAAAAAAGAATTTACCTTAAAAGTGGGTTGAAACCTCGTTCTTCGATAATATTCGTCCCAAACGATGTCATTTGAAATGAGTTGTACATGTATATATCGTTGCTATTTTCCGGGTTCGTAAAAGATAGCCCAATTAATAGATTTTACAACACAGAGTTTTATTTATTGCCACTATTTACATTACCAGCATATAATCTCAAAATGGCAATTAATCAATTATACATAAGTAGATGGATATAGCCGGTTCTGGGACAGGCGCAGGATCCAGGATCCGGCGGCCATCTTAGATGACGTCATCGGCGGCCATCTTGGACTCAAAAATTCCCTAAAATTCCTTAAAAATGACTCAAAATGACTCAAAAATTCCCGTTTTGAGGGAAAATTTCCCGTTTTCGAGGGAAAAATTCCCGTTTCGAGGGAAAATTAGGATTTCGAAAAACCTCAAAAGTCGTTTTGCCTTAGAAATAAACCAAAATCCTAAAAGCGGCTTAATAAACCTTAGAGCTAGCCACTCAATTAATAAAATTTTAATAAAAATATTTAAAAAAAATGTACACTTACGCCTTGGAGCACGTAGTCCTCGGTTTAAACCCGGCGAGAAAAAAAAATGGTGACAGGTCCTTCCTCCACAGAAGCTATCGGCAGACTGACCTCCCAATACTTATGTCAAGGTATATATATATATATCACCAGCTAGTATGACATCAAGTCTGACATCTTGAAAATCCATAATTTTTATGTTAGAAAAATGGGAAAAAAATTAAAATTAATTAAAAAAATAACTAATCGAATTAAATAATAAAAATTAAATAAATTATTACTTAAAACCACTGTTGAACATATCGTTATGGTCGCCATCTTGGATTATATTTAATTGTTGCATGTTTCGTTATGCCCGCCATCTCGGTTGAGTACGATGTTATCGTTACACTTTACATTATGACAGCCATATTGTATCCTATTACTGTTGCATGTTTCGTTATGGCAGCCATCTTGGAATCAAGTCATTATTTAGCTAGAAATTCGGGAAAAAATCCATAATTCATTAAATAAATCACTCATTAATTTACATATTGATTCGATCAGTTCCTGTCCTTGGTTCGATACTCGATCGATGCAATAATGTTTAATTTTATGTAAAAAAATAATAATTTCAATAAACCATGTTCAAAATTCTTAAAGAGGCTTAAAATCCTCTACTACCATCATCCTATAAGCCATCATGTCCGCCATTTTGGAAATTCATAATTTCAATGCTAGAAATTCAGGAAAAGGTTCAAAATTCATTAAATAAATTTTGCAACCAATAAAATGATTAATTAGATCGACTTAGGCCCTTGGTACGATTCTGGATGCTGAAGAAAAAATAAATATAACAACAATTTAACATAATAGTGACAGGTTCGTAAATAAAACATCGCAAATTCTTTCACAAAATAAATTTTATTACAAAATCTATATTTTACTACAGGATCACTTGCGAAAGCCCTGCATAGGCGTGAAATGACTAATTCTTAGCTCCAATCGGTTTATACTAGACAGAGACCAACCAGAACCTTTACAGACATAGTCCTCCTCTTCTTGACAGAGTTTCTGGATACCGTTTTTAACAGTTTGCTTCACATCGTCAGAACTGTAAATTACTGCAGCCGATGTCTTGAATGCACACTTCCTCACTTCGTCTTCGAATGGATACGGTTTTCCATATATACAGTCCAACCACAAGTTATATTTTGATGGACCGTTTGTTGCTACATCATCAGTAAGCTGATTGATTATGTCCTCTCTGATATCATCAAGAAAATTACAAATGTCTTTTGACTCACCTAACGTATTTAGATAATAGTAATCTTTCATCTTCCACGAAATGCAGACTGCGCCAAGTAGAACCCATTATCATTCACTTGTAATGCACCGAGCACAGTATTAGGTTTATTTTCATGTCCAGACGTTGTAGCAATCGGTTGCTGCACATTGGTTTTCTTGCTTGTACGCTTACGAGTCTCCAATCTAAAGCGAGGAGTCGAAATTTCTACAGGTAGTTCTTCAGTAGACACATGGACTTTACCGTTGCATTTTTTCACATGCCGTCGCAAACTATCAATACGTGTAAACCATTCATGACACTCATCACAGCGGAACTTTATGCGAGATGGATTCTTCTTTCATTTACTCCTCTCATGTCTTCGTGCTACATGAGAAAAAGTGAACGACATATCGCAGTAGCTGCAAGGATACCTTGCTGATGAAGACAAGCCTTTCAGACCCGATCCAGATACTGACGTTGCCGCAGTTGCGCCATATCCAGGCATACTCTTATGAACATCAATGCATCGTTGTTGAATAGAAACCTTTACTTTCTGCCGAACATCAGGACCTTTGCATGTCTTCATGTGCGTTTTCATATTATCTTTTCTGGCAAACTGCTTATGGCATTTCTCACAAACAATCATTTTACGATAAAGGTTCTTGACACATTCTCTCTTTTCGTGTCGTCGAGCATTGCTGTTGTTTGTGAAAATCTTGTCACAGTAACAACACCGATGTCCGTTAGTTGTTGAATCACCAGCCATTGAAGTCTCCATCGAGGCTGAAACGAAGTTCGTCGTGTTTTCCTGTGAAGCCAGCACCACCGGCATTAAATTCTCTTCTGCTGGTGGTACCACGACTGTTGAAGTCTCCTCCAATGTTGTCAGAGGCGTTGCCGTCGGGATCTGCTCCAACATCGTCGGCGCTGACGTTAGAGTTCCTGTAGACGATGGTACAACATCCATCAAGTTCATCGTTTTAGACGGTAAAGATGCCATCGAGTTCACAAGAACAGGTAATTACGCGACTTATGCACCAGAAGAAACAAACTAGGTGATCCTTACACCGATAACGTCAGTAACAAACTGAGCGACCTGCTGTATAGGACTCGCTTATATACATGCACAGGATGGAATAATACGCTAGTCAAATCAAGAACCAATTACTATAATACTCGAGTCAAAACTACTTTAAAAATAGAAGCCCACTCAACGAAAAAGGCTGCACATTTGGAAGCAAATTCGACATATGAAATGGACACGCAATGCACGCACTTGCAGATTTCATCACAAAGTTAACATTTAAATTTCATTCAAGCGAAGTAGCAAGCCAATGTCACATCATCATATTAACATCCTATTGGTCATACTATCCTCAAAATTTCACAGTATTATAAATCACACCAGTTATAGACGGACTTTTGGTTTCTAACACACAACATTTCAGTCATTTTTCTTTAATAAATTCATATTTTAAAATGCAAAATATACATGGTAAACGAAGAACCAGGTACGTAAATATTTTATATACTTTATGTACACTGTAGACGCCAAGAGCTTGAAAGTACATATGTAAGAAAGATATTTAATAAAACTCATATTAAATTGTATATTTATTCCCATTAATACACATCAGATCATAAAAAAGTAGGTTTTATTATATAAACCTCGCATTTCTTAGTTCATGTTTCTTTGAGGACGCATAAATTTTCAGTATTTCGCAAACCAAGTAGACGTTTTAGCCTATTCTTCAATCATTTGGATTGTCTCTCGATGAACAATTGGTCTCATGTGCTACGGCTTCCATCTTCTTTACATATTTGTTATTATTAGTCTTAAAATCCACGCATCCGTGTCACTATCACAGACGCAAAGTTATCATCATCATCGTAGCTGTCATTCATCAATATTATCATGAGCTGCATATTTTATGATATCGTTTTCGCATTTCAGTTGTCAGAGATTTACCACAATCTATGATCTTGTGAGTTTCACATTATTCTCTGTTGTTTTGTAGACATGGTTAGTTCCATTCTTGTTTTCTTTAAAAACCTGTGTGTCCAGTGTTATTATTTAATCCTTCAACCCATCATCCCAAACACAATTAAATCATCGTAGTATACAGAAAAAAAAATCAACAAAGTTCCTTTCATTTAATCTTAGGAACCGCATCATCCTTTCCACCTATAGTATAGTTTCTTGAGCCCAAGAGTCTTTCAATATATACCATGCAGTGTTCTTCAAGAGATGTGGTATACTTCTAGTTCTACATACAAATCCATCCTATCATTGATTTGTTGACACATTAGAAAAAAAACCTTAAAGTTAATTTTTACGTGTTTTATTAAATTATCACTTCGGCTAAAAATAATTACCACACATAGTGTGTTATTACATTTCCTTCTTCATCTGCAATGCTAAGTTCCTTGATAATAAATCCATACTGACTAGAGAAGCCTTGGAGGTTTACACATTTCGTCATGGTGGTCGAGACGAGACTAAGCCGGTAATGTACTGTCAGGTCTTAGATAATAGACGACACAATCTACCTTGTTGCAGGATGTCTCGATTATGTCCGGAGCCTCCTCGTCACAATCACTGGTCCAGTGATGACCGAAGTTGCAGACCTCTAGTTGGAAGTAACCATCCTCGGTGACGTAGTGCACACGGCGGAATCCGGGCGTTACTTCCGCGTACTTTGCAGTTGGAATGAACAGCATTTGCTTGAATTTGTAGCAGAAGCTCTATACCCACACGACTATGTGTTGACTGCTGTGTCTAGGGTGTTGACCTCAATTTATTCCGCTAGGACCACCCTCCAGTCCAGTCACATGTACCGTTGCTTCCGTTGTTGTCCCCCGCCTTGCTGGCGACCTCCAACATTCCAACACGGTGATCAACCATCCAAGCCCTAAGCATGCTAGCATTGTGTTTTGAGATCGGACCTGGACATCCAAGTTACATAGAGTATAATATACTCTGAAATACATAATAAAGAGAAAATTGATATAAATAACATTATACTTTGCTTAATAGTTCCAGAAGTAATGAACGCACTGCTTGACCAGTGACAGGTGTAACTAAATATTAAATATATTAATATTTTATTTTCCATTACCTTTCGTGGAATTTATTAATCATTCACTCTACGAAAAACAACTCAAGACAATATACCTGACCATCGAATTAAATACAGTACCGCTATGCCTTACATGAAAGTATAATTATTCGATAATCTGAATAACCTATAAATCGTTCATGTACAAAGCCACACATACAGGACAATTGTCTATGGACCATGAGACCGAGTCATGACAATATCAGACGTATAGGCTAGTCATTTCAGGACCGCAGGACCTTCTTCGTCTTTAGATAATAACAGTCATTTAGACCATCATGAAATTTTTATACATACTAAAGGACCAAGTGACCTTGAAAAATATTTTAGTAACACCAAGAGGTTTTGAACTAGTAAATATTCAGTCACTACATATTTTACTACGAGCAATCAACAAAAAGGAAGCACCATCAACGAAAAGGCAGCACAATCAAAAAAGGCAGCACATTTGGAAACACCATCAACAAAATTGAAGCACATTTTGGAAGCACCATCAACGTAAAGGCAGCACATTTTGGAAGCACAATAATCAATAAAGGCAGCACATTTGGAAGCACCATCAACGTAAAGGCAGCACATTTTGGAAGCACAATCAATAAAGGCAACACATTTGGAAGCACCATCAAAAAAAAGGAAGCACATTTTGGAAGCACCATCTAAAAGGCAGCACATTTGGAAGCACCATCAACAAAAAGGAAGCACATTTTGGAAGCACCATCAAACAGGCAGCACATTTGGAAACACAAGTTACGAGCACTAAGTCTTAGTTAGAAATCAGAATGCAAGAAATAAAAACATTAAAATTTTTACTTTTAATATTTAATTTATTTCTTAACATTATACTAATAGAAGTAAAATAAGTCATTATTGTATGTAGCCAGCTTTCCTCAGTTCTTCGAGTATGTAGGATATTTCTTTTATGCACGAATAGTTTCCTGCACAAAGCGAGCCATGTAGAAGTCTTAGCCGGTCAACCAATAAGTTTGGATCTTTCCACGATGTGTAATCAATCTCTTCTACCACCATCTCACTTGCTTGTTTATTATAAATAATTTTAATATCATAATCGTCCCAGTGATCATAATAAGCGTTACCAGATTTATTTATTATAACACGTCGTTTCCATCGTTTCGGTCTCAGGACACCGTTACATTCTTCGATCTTGTCAGCTTTAGGTGCTTCATCACAGTCTATGCTTTTGTCAACAACCTCAGAGTCACTGTAACAATCACTGTAGAAGACATCCTCTTCACCCAGATTACCATATGAATTCGATATCGATGATGTCGAAGTGCCATTATCGTCTTCATGCTTCCTTTTTAGGAGTCCATCATTTTTACAAAGTAAGAAAGATCTACTTGAATTCCGCTGGAATGTATTCTCACTTTTCACGTTAAGGATTCTTCCATTGTCTTCATTCTCCCATAAATCATCATCGTCCTTCAATTTAAGTTCTTCGTCGAGATCGGAAGAGCCACGAACATAATCTCTCTCAAGACAAGGAAAATGCAGATCACTAATCCTTAGTCTAGTAGATCCATCGTTGTCCTCTGGCTTGTACGCAGGCTTAACGTTACAAGTTCTGTCATGTCTTTTTAAGCTCTCTCTCCGCGTAAACGACTTGCTACATCGAACGCAACTTATCATATTGCGTAGTGGATTTTTAACACAGTCATTCTTCTGGTGTTGTCTTCCATTCTTTCTCAAGATAAATTCTTTGCTGCAAAACTTACACCTGTGTCCTTTCGATACAGCGACAGACACCGAATCAGGATTCATATTAGTTACTGTGACTAATGTTAGATACAAATGGATCCAATTGGAACCATTACTTAAATATAATTTTTTAAATATTACTTAAGCGAGAGTTAAGTTATCTCATGCAAAGGTACTTGTAAGTAGTTTTGCTTTTCAACAACAGATGACACCACGTATTGCTTGCAGGTAAATATTATTTCTTTCTTTCATGCGGGATGCAGGATTCTCACTAACGATCGCAATAGAGGGATGGCATCGCTAGACTCCAAGGAGAAGGATGTTTGTTCCTCATGTTAGTGTTTCTCAGATATCTCAGGGTATATTATTATTTGACTGAATAATGATTTTTTTTTTAATTCCACCTAATAAAAATAAAATAGAAGCACTCAGAGAAAACCATCAGGGAGGATGTCGTTTATAAACATCATAAATTACCAATTTTGTTTAAAAAAAGTCCAAATTTAATCCTGCTTAAACAAAGAGTTCACAAGCAGACTGGACTGGAGGGTGGTCCTAGCGGAATAAATTGAGGTCAACACCCTAGACACAGCAGTCAACACATAGTCGTGTGGGTATAGAGCTGCTGCTACAAATTCAAGCAAATGCTGTTCATTCCAACTATAAAGTACGCGGAAGTAACGCCCGGATTCCGCCGTGTGCACTACGTCACCGAGGATGGTTACTTCCAACTAGAGGTCTGCAACTTCGGTCATCACTGGACCAGTGATTGTGACGAGGAGGCTCCGGACATAATCGAGACATCCTGCAACAAGGTAGATTGTGTCGTCTATTATCTAAGACCTGACAGTACATTACCGGCTTAGTCTCGTCTCGACCACCATGACGAAATGTGTAAACCTCCAAGGCTTCTCTAGTCAGTATGGATTTATTATCAAGGAACTTAGCATTGCAGATGAAGAAGGAAATGTAATAACACACTATGTGTGGTAATTATTTTTAGCCGAAGTGATAATTTAATAAAACACGTAAAAATTAACTTTAAGGTTTTTTTTTCTAATGTGTCAACAAATCAATGATAGGATGGATTTGTATGTAGAACTAGAAGTATACCACATCTCTTGAAGAACACTGCATGGTATATATTGAAAGACTCTTGGGCTCAAGAAACTATACTATAGGTGGAAAGGATGATGCGGTTCCTAAGATTAAATGAAAGGAACTTTGTTGATTTTTTTTTCTGTATACTACGATGATTTAATTGTGTTTGGGATGATGGGTTGAAGGATTAAATAATAACACTGGACACACAGGTTTTTAAAGAAAACGAGAATGGAACTAACCATGTCTACAAAACAACAGAGAATAATGTGAAACTCACAAGATCATAGATTGTGGTAAATCTCTGACAACTGAAATGCGAAAACGATATCATAAAATATGCAGCTCATGATAATATTGATGAATGACAGCTACGATGATGATGATGATAACTTTGCGTCTGTGATAGTGACACGGATGCGTGGATTTTAAGACTAATAATAACAAATATGTAAAGAAGATGGAAGCCGTAGCACATGAGACCAATTGTTCATCGAGAGACAATCCAAATGATTGAAGAATAGGCTAAAACTTCTACTTGGTTCGCGAAATGCTGAAAATTTATGCGTCCTCAAAGAAACATGAACTAAGAAATGCGAGGTTTATATAATAAAACCTACTTTTTTTTTATCTGATGTGTATTAATGGGAATAAATATACAATTTAATATGAGTTTTATTAAATATCTTTCTTACATATGTACTTTCAAGCTCTTGGCGTCTACAATGTACATAAAGTATATAAAATATTTACGTACCTGGTTCTTCGTTTACCATGTATATTTTGCATTTTAAAATATGAATTTATTAAAGAAAAATGACTGAAATGTTGTGTGTTAGAAACCAAAAGTCTGTCTATAACTGGTGTGATTTATAATACTGTGAAATTTTGAGGATAGTATGACCAATAGGATGTTAATATGATGATGTGACATTGGCTTGCTACTTCGCTTGAATGAAATTTAAATGTTAACTTTGTGATGAAATCTGCAAGTGCGTGCATTGCGTGTCCATTTCATATGTCGAATTTGCTTCCAAATGTGCAGCCTTTTTCGTTGAGTGGGCTTCTATTTTTAAAGTAGTTTTGACTCGAGTGTTATAGTAATTGGTTCTTGATTTGACTAGCGTATTATTCCATCCTGTGCATGTATATAAGCGAGTCCTATACAGCAGGTCGCTCAGTTTGTTACTGACGTTATCGGTGTAAGGATCACCTAGTTTGTTTCTTCTGGTGCATAAGTCGCGTAATTACCTGTTCTTGTGAACTCGATGGCATCTTTACCGTCTAAAACGATGAACTTGATGGATGTTGTACCATCGTCTACAGGAACTCTAACGTCAGCGCCGACGATGTTGGAGCAGATCCCGACGGCAACGCCTCTGACAACATTGGAGGAGACTTCAACAGTCGTGGTACCACCAGCAGAAGAGAATTTAATGCCGGTGGTGCTGGCTTCACAGGAAAACACGACGAACTTCATTTCAGCCTCGATGGAGACTTCAATGGCTGGTGATTCAACAACTAACGGACATCGGTGTTGTTACTGTGACAAGATTTTCACAAACAACAGCAATGCTCGACGACACGAAAAGAGAGAATGTGTCAAGAACCTTTATCGTAAAATGATTGTTTGTGAGAAATGCCATAAGCAGTTTGCCAGAAAAGATAATATGAAAACGCACATGAAGACATGCAAAGGTCCTGATGTTCAGCAGAAAGTAAAGGTTTCTATTCAACAACGATGCATTGATGTTCATAAGAGTATGCCTGGATATGGCGCAACTGCGGCAACGTCAGTATCTGGATCGGGTCTGAAAGGCTTGTCTTCATCAGCAAGGTATCCTTGCAGCTACTGCGATATGTCGTTCACTTTTTCTCATGTAGCACGAAGACATGAGAGGAGTAAATGAAAGAAGAATCCATCTCGCATAAAGTTCCGCTGTGATGAGTGTCATGAATGGTTTACACGTATTGATAGTTTGCGACGGCATGTGAAAAAATGCAACGGTAAAGTCCATGTGTCTACTGAAGAACTACCTGTAGAAATTTCGACTCCTCGCTTTAGATTGGAGACTCGTGAGCGTACAAGCAAGAAAACCAATGTGCAGCAACCGATTGCTACAACGTCTGGACATGAAAATAAACCTAATACTGTGCTCGGTGCATTACAAGTGAATGATAATGGGTTCTACTTGGCGCAGTCTGCATTTCGTGGAAAATTGAAAGATTACTATTATCTAAATACGTTAGGTGATTCAAAAGACATTTGTAATTTTGTTGATGATATCAGAGAGGACATAATCAATCAGCTTACTGATGATGTAGCAACAAACGGTCCATCAAAATATAACTTGTGGTTGGACTGTATATATGGAAAACCGTATCCATTCGAAGACGAAGTGAGGAAGTGTGCATTCAAGACATCGGGTGCAGTAATTTACAGTTCTGACGATGTGAAGCAAACTGTTAAAAACGGTATCCAGAAACTCTGTCAAGAAGAGGAGGACTATGTCTGTAAAGGTTCTGGTTGGTCTCTGTCTAGTATAAACCGATTGGAGCTAAGAATTAGTCATTTCACGCCTATGCAGAGCTTTCGCAAGTGATCCTGTAGTAAAATATAGATTTTGTAATAAAATTTATTTTGTGAAAGAATTTGCGATGTTTTATTTACGAACCTGTCACTATTATGTTAAATTGTTGTTATATTTATTTTTTCTTCAGCATCCAGAATCGTACCAAGGGCCTAAGTCGATCTAATTAATCATTTTATTGGTTGCAAAATTTATTTAATGAATTTTGAACCTTTTCCTGAATTTCTAGCATTGAAATTATGAATTTCCAAAATGGCGGACATGATGGCTTATAGGATGATGGTAGTAGAGGATTTTAAGCCTCTTTAAGAATTTTGAACATGGTTTATTGAAATTATTATTTTTTTAATAAAATTAAACATTATTGCATCGATCGAGTATCGAACCAAGGACAGGAACTGATCGAATCAATATGTAAATTAATGAGTGATTTATTTAATGAATTATGGATTTTTTCCCGAATTTCTAGCTAAATAATGACACGATTCCAAGATGGCTGCCATAACGAAACATGCAACAGTAATAGGATACAATATGGCTGTCATAATGTAAAGTGTAACGATAACATCGTACTCAACCGAGATGGCTGGCATAACGAAACATGCAACAATTAAATATAATCCAAGATGGCGACCATAACGATATGTTCAACAGTGGTTTTAAGTAATAATTTATTTAATTTTTATTATTTAATTGGATTAGTTATTTTTTTAATTAATTTTAATTTTTTTCCCATTTTTCTAACATAAAAATTATGGATTTTCAAGATGTCAGACATGATGTCATACTAGCTGGTGATATATATATATATATATATATATATATACCTTGACATAAGTGGTGGGAGGTCAGTCTGCCATAGCTTCTGTGGAGTAAGGACCTGTCGCCATTTTTTTTCTCGCCGGGTTTAAACCGAGGACTACGCGCTCCAAGGCGTAAGTGTACATTTTTTTTAAAATATTTTTATTAAAATTTTATTAATTGAGTGGCTAGCTTTTAGGGTTTATTAAGCCGTTTTTAGGATTTTGGGTTTTTTCTAAGGCAAAACGACTTTTGAGGATTTTCGAAATCCTAATTTTCCCTCGAAACGAGAATTTTTGAGTCATTTTGAGTCATTTTGAAGGAATTTTAGGGAATTTTTGAGTCCAAGATGGCCGCCGATGACGTCATCCAAGATGGACGCTGGATCCTGGATCCTAGGCCTGTCCCAGAACCGGCTATATCCATCTACTTACTTAAAAATGTTACTTCCTCAGTCACTCGTTCCACACACCTCGCTGGGCCGCACCTCTGGCGCAACTCTCGCCGCAGCACCTCTCGTGGATCTCCGTCGCGGGACTCCGTCGCCGCCGACACTTGCCTTCGCCGAGTATCCGCCCGACGCCTCGCTCGGAACTTCGCTCGGGACTCCGCCGCGCCCGCGACACTATCGCCCGGAACTGAACTCTTCGCCCTGGAACCTTCGTCCAGGAACTTCGCCGCTCTATCGCCCGGAAAATCCGCCGCGGGAAAACTCTCGAATTCACTGAACTCCTGCCCTGGAACCTTCGTGCAAGGACTTCGCCACTCTGCCGCACCCGCGGGACTATCGCCCCGGAAACTCCGCCGCGGGAAAGCCCCCGCCTGAACTCTGAACTGACTCTATTCGAACCCCGAGGCCGGCGTCCCAGGCATATATATATAGCCCAGGCGCCTTCGCGAATTCACGAGTGCGGCTGTGGCCAGTCGCGTCATTCCGCGCCGACCCGACGGCAGAAATCTCTCGAAACACGTGTCGGCGGCTCGCGTAACTCCGCAGCTGTCAGGTTTCGGATGCCAAACTAACAGCGCCGCGGGCTGGAGGGAGGGGAAGCGGTGACCCAGGTGCGCACTGCACATCTCATGTTACGGCGGCATGTGATGTCAGCCCAGCTAGCTCTGCACCTGCGCGTGACGTGGCCTTGCTCACGTTCGTAACATTTACCCCTCCTTAAACCAGTTCGTCCCGAACAGGTAATGCATCTCCTCCTGGAGGTCCCCATGCTACTCGAAGTTTAGGCCTCCTGCCTTTCCTCCATCGCGGGCTGTACAGTCTCACCAGATAACCCTATCTCGCAGTAGATGTAGCTTCTCTCGTCACCCGGTGACACTTCTGCATCGTAGATGCCCCATGTCGTTCAGCCAGCTGTCCTCACAGACGGCATATATATAAATTGATATATATATATATAAATTCTCGTGTCACAGTTTTCGTTGCCATACTCCTCCGAAACGGCTTGACCGATTTTGATGAAATTTTTTGTGCTTATCCGGTATCTATGAGAATCGGCCAACATCTATTTTTCATCCCCCTAAATGTTAGGGGTAGTCCACCCCTAAATTTTTTTTTTATTTCCAGTTTTTGGTAGGAAATCACCATGGCAACGGCTGTTGCTTTGTTGATGCTTCATTCGTCTCTATGGCAACGGCTATTTCATTGTTAGTGCAGTCATCACCGTTGAAATTTTGCAAGTGGTAGTGGGAGGGGGAGGTGTGGTGGTAGTGGGAGGGGGAGGTGTGGTGGTAGTGGGGGGTGGAGGGGGAGGTGTGGTGGTAGTGGGAAGGGGAGGTGTGGCGGGAGTGGGAGGGGGAGGTGTGGTGGTAGTGGGGGGTGGAGGGGGAGGTGTGGTGGTATTGGGAAGGGGAGGTGTGGCGGGAGTAGGAGGGGGAGGTGTGGCGGTAGTGGGCAGGGGTAGGGGGAGGGTGGGAGAGGGACCGCCGACGCCGAGCAGATTTTTTCGCGAAATATGCCTGCCCCTAATGTTCCTTATGTTACGCAGGATGACATTTTCCGAAAATTAGATCTAATGGGTGGTTAAAACCAGGCAACAGTGGGTACTTTGTCTGCATGAGAACAGTATTTTGCATTGTTCATGCCTTCTGCGTCTCCATGGCAACGGGCATCGCGCGGCAGTGGCGTACCCACAACGAGGGGCATGTATAATGAGCGGTGCAAGAGTGATCTGCCTGTAGACTGCCGTAGCGAAGTACGGGTACATCAGTTGTACGTTGCGTGCACGAGTCGGGAAACCATCGGTGCTATTCATTTTCTCTCCGGTACATTATACAGCATTGTAATAAATTTTCACTGAATTTTTTTTTTTATTTACCATTACTGTAAATGGGAGATGTGGCTTAATTTTTTTCCATTAGTACCTATAGCCGTGCGAAGCCGGGTCGGGCAGCTAGTATATATATATATATATATATATATATATATATATATATATATATATATATATATATATATATATATATCAATTTACTACGAAATGAAATAAATTCAGTATTATAATTTGACAATTTCAACGGTTATGTTATGCTGTGAAAACATTTATCTGTTTTTAATGCACCAAAGATATGATAATCACTCATAAAACACTGAAATATTTGATGCGGAATATGTTATTGTTATAAAAACCTGCGATAGTAGAACTCTTAATTTGAACAAATTTTTTATAATTTTCCGGTGGATTTTCCAAAAATTTTCTTTCATACATACCTTGTATTGACAACTTCGAACCCAAAAAAAAAAAATCAACCAAATCGGTCAACAGTTCTCAAGTGATGATATTTTTTATACATGCAGAAATTGATATTACGCAAATGTAAAAAAATTGATGAATTATATTATGTTTTAATATTTGTTAGTTATATATGGTTTATTTTACCTAGTGTTAATAATTTTATACAAATATTATTTTTTTGATTTTGTTTAATTTTCGTTTAATGCTCTTATTTTATAAAAAAAACTGTATTTTTGTATCCGTACTATGTATTAACTATTTACAAACATTCAGGCCTCTTGGCAACTTGTTTCGAAAGGAATATTTTGTTAATGTACATATTATATTTCTTTGTATGTAATTGCTGGATCAGGCGTGCATAAGTGCGCAACAAGTACACTTGTGCGTGCTTCTCTGGCATCAGCCTGGCGGTTATGACCCAGCCGTGTACTCCTTCGAACGTCGTGCAAAGGGCTTCGTTAAATGAAATACCTCGAACAAAGGCTATCCAGGATAAGGGATTGCAAGCGAAAGGGCTCTTCATCAGATGACAATGGCACCCTCTTCGTTGGTCTTCGTTTGTCTTCGTTTGTCTACGGGAGCTGTTCTGTTCATGCACCCGCCCACCTGGCTTCGCAGTCTGTTCCGGACGTGAATTCTCGGAATAAAGCTGCTGCTGCTATTATTGTCTTCACACCCACGATGATAACGTGTGGTTCAGACGACTCGGATATGAGTTTTTGACGTGAACACGACTAAAATTGCTTCCATAGTGGGAGGCAATTCGAAAAAACGAATGATAATAAAATCTGGGGAAACAGTTTGTGTTGCAGCTACATATCTATCATCTCCATCCCAAAATTTAATTACACCACTCGATAGCTAAAGGATAAAAGAATTCGTTACGCTAAGCGAGGACTCGGATGCATCGCGCGGGGGATTGGGGGGGGGGGGGAATCGCCGCCATTTTGAAGTCATTTTGCTGCGTTTAGAGATTTCCGTTTAGTATAATTTTTGACTCGGAGAAGCAACGACGTTCATTTGGGTTTCAATCGCCAGCTCTCGTCAAAATCTATCGATTGCATGTATAAAACATTAGTGTAAAATAGTAACAGTAAATATATATGGCGTTAAAATTAAAAAAAAAACAACATGTTTATAACATACATAAAATAGAAAATATTACCTGTTACGTACACGTATTCACGTACAACACACGGCCGTGTCCATGACACAGCCACACCCCATTTTTTTTTAGAATGCTTTCGTGTATCGAACATTCTTTCCTAGTAGTATATTAAAATTTTTCCGCAATTTGCAGCTCGAAATGAAGGCATACGCTGTTTAATATTTCTATAAAAATAACAAATTTTCAAAGAACACCCAGATTATTTACCATTCAACGAATACAGGAATATCAATTTATAAAATAAGTCTTTCGTATACGAAACATTATTTCTAACCACTTTATTTCAACTATTTAAAATTACGATATATAATGTTCAAGATTTTAGTAAAATATCCAGATCATTGTATAAACTACGCCGAATTTTGACTTCTGATTTCTGTCTTCCGTTGTAAACAAGGTAAACATTCACGTTTAGATCAAGATCGTGTTTTCTATGTACATAAAAGGTGTTTTTTTTTAAGGTTTCACAAGATGACTCCTGACAGTTCACGTTTAAAGTAAAGTAAATTTACGAATATATGTAGGCTACATAATTTGTTACCAGATTTCTGAATACTATTACAGTTAAAATTTTTATGTTCTTAAAACTGCATCCCGTAATCCTCGAACTAAAAGTACCTTGTTTTTTTTTTGTATGTCAATATATAAAAAAACTTTTACTGCATTAAGACATAGCTTAACGATAAGTTATATGCCTGAAATTAAGAATAATAGATTTCTTTCTAATTACTTTATGTGTAAACTCATGGGAGGTTACGAATTTAAGAAATTTTGGAGACATATTACAACTGCGAAGACAATTTCAATAGTATTTCTTTAACAGTCATAGAAAATGAATAAGCGTTTTCTCTCTGTTCACAAGGAAATTTTTTAGTAATAAAAATGTTTATAAACATATAATTATTTATATATATATATATATATATATATATATATATATATATAGCCTTTCTCGTATGAGCAAAATGAAAATATGTCGTATCAAATTTATTCAATACATTATATGTTGACTTCAAAAAATTTCAACTGCCATTTTAAAACTTGTTGCTGTTGTTCAATGATTTTATTTAAAAAGTAGAAAAATTACAAAAAGTCATAAAAGTATGAAAAGTTGATGTGTTGCCCCGAATTATTTAAATGAAAATATTTTTCGCCACAGCGTCAAGTTTTGCGGTAGTTTTGGAACTTATTAAAAATACATTTCAATGCAATTAAATATTGTTCAGCTTCAACTTTAAATGCGTATACTAGCTGGATCCACTTTAGACTATGGGTCGTGTTCTATGTTTACGATTAACGACTCTTTTTCCACATGACAAACATGCAGTCAAATCTTGTTGGGTGAATTCCGCTCACGGTGTAAGGTATCTAGAGATCAGCATTGTGTGATTGTTTTGGAATCTGTCCTGTTGTCGCAGAATGGACTGAAGTCGCTAGCCGTCCAGCTGAAACAACATTGAGAATCGTCGCATCAATGACGAGTTGTTTCGAGTTGAAAGAACAAAGGGATAGTGCGCTATATTCGTAACAACGGTGTTACCAACGTGGCTTTGTACACTGCAAATTATGACTTGATGTAAGCTTTTGGACATACGCCATTGCTAAGCACATGTATGTCTGTAGAAGAAAACTAGACAAAAACACAAATTAAGCAAAAAATTTGCTGTTGTCAGCAGGATATAAACACCACATAATATTCCATAACAGGAATATGGTCAACAAAGAAAAACAAAGAAAAATGGAATAACAGAACAAAAAAAACACAAATGGTGACATCACAAAAATATTACACCCAAAAAAAATTCAGCACAACAGTTGAAACGAGACAAAAACACAGCAAAACGAAAAGACGAAACAAACACAATAGTTTTCTAAAACAGAAACAAGCGACGTTTCGGGAACTGCTATCTGCTCCCGTCCTCAGGCAGAGACGCACATGGTACGATAACACAGGTGCGACTCAAAAGCTTACATAGAGTCATGCACTCCCATTGCACAAATCTTTCAAAGATAATACTGTAAAATATGTTTATCAATGGAACAAAATATGTGAAATCAAAGATATTTCTAAATTTCTACATTTACCGGAAAACAACTGTAGGGCCTATCACTAGAAATTGTGTTCGCAGAAAAACCACGTTATTTACGTTTTGTGTTGTCCCAGAACCTCCAATCATTATAGTATTTATTGTAAACCGTTCCCTGAATAGCTTTCCAGTTTTAAGTGTAAACATTATTTAGCATAATATAAGAAAGTAAAGTATAATTATAAAATATTCAATATTTTTTCCCAAGTAGTATAGGAATGGGGCTCCGAGCGCACGGGTTCTGGGTGTGGAGCCGGAGCCGGTGTCCGCCATATTGGATTGTGACGTCACGGCGGCCATCTTGGATGGTTGTGACCTTGACCTTTGACCTTGACCTTGACCCCGGCGGCCATTTTGGATCCGCCATCTTGGATCCGCCATTTTGGATGACGTCATTTTGTTTTCTCGAAAATTCCGGCGATGTGTTTTTCGCCATATTGGATGACGTCACCGTTGCAATTTACGTTACGGCCGCCATCTTTAACTTTTTTATTTATTATCCGATTTCAACGAAATTTCTTTTAAAAATTATAAAAGAAATCAATTAATAAAATTTTAATAAAATACTTATAAAAAATATATTTTTACGACACGGAGTTCGGAGTCCTCGGTTCGAACCCGGTGAGTGCAAAAAAATAAAAAATGGCGGCTGATCCTTCCTCAATGGTGGGTGCTAGCAGACTGACCCCCACCACTTTTATTCAAAGCATATATAACATCATCTAGTATGACGTCATGACCGCCATCTTGTCTGCGATGCTGGAAGCCACCATCTTGTTTTCGGCCGCTAGAGTACGCTGACGCCATGTTAGTTTAACTCTTACCCGCTAGAGTGCAGTAATCATTTATTATTGCTGTGACACCCGCCATCTTGTCATTCGGCCACCATCTTGAAAATCCGTAATTATTTAGCTAGAAATTCGAGAAAAGTTCCAAAATTCATTAAATAAATCACTCATTAATTTACATATTGATTCGATGGATTCCTGTCCTCGGTTCGATACCCGATCGATGCAATAATGTTTAATTTTATGAAAAAAAACAATAACTTCAATAAACCATGTTCAACATTCTTAAAGAGACTTTAAATCCTCTACTACCATCATCCTATAAGCCATCAAGACCAACATATTGGAAATTCGTTATTTTAATGCTAGAGATTCGGGAAAAAGTTCAAAATTCATTAAATAAATTTGTAATCTATATACTGACCGATTAGATACACTAAGCTCCTTGGTTCGATCCCTGGATGATACAAAACAACTTTAATTTTAAAAAAGTACCACTAATGTGTAAGGTTTGAGAAAATAAAAACACAGCAAGTTCTATTAAAAAATACTTTTATTACATACATACTACACTACTACAAGTACAAAAAAATTACACAGACAAATTACTAAAGCCTTGTGGATTTCTCGATTGAAACAGTCTTCTTACTATACAGACTAAGTCCTTTACATGACTTTAAATGTCTGTTCAGTTTATCAGGTCGACATATTGGTACACCACAATTTGCACACAAAGCAGAATTATCGACTTCATTAAAAGGACAGTGATATATTTCGTGTCGTTGTGCACTTTAAATATTTGCCAATGTTTTGTTACAAAATATACAGCTTGATTCCGATGAATGTACAGCCAGTCTATCACAATTCCTGAGGTGCCGTTTTAATCTTCCATATTGTACAAACTTGCTTAAACATCTGTTGCACTGATATTTAATGCGTTCAGAGTTATCACTACAATTGTGTATTACATAATCACGTAATTTCAAGTTTTTGATCTTCTCGCAGTACGTGCAGCCGGATGATGGAACACCGTTGGATCCACCTTCCTTCATCAATGCCACTGGAACTGTTGGCAACCATTGTAACACTGCTGACATGTTAACTTCTGAAGCCGTTGAGGTCTGCTCTGCAGAAGATGTTGCACGCGTCGAAATCTCCCGCTGTGCTGAGAGAGCAGGTGTAGCTGTAGACATCGTTGTCATCGGGCTCTGCACTGATGATGGTAGACCTTCGATCCAGGTTGGTGTTGATACTGGTAATGATGCCATCGAGTTCTCAAGAATAGATAGATACTGGTCCATTATGTTATACAAGTCTAACTATCCGAGCCGTTCATCACCGCAGCCAGAGACGGACTGAAGTCCATATCACCTGGGGTCTCACTTATATAGTCTCATTAGCCGGTACAACACATGAGTCAAATCAATAACCATGTTCATTATACGTCTCGGAGCATTTTTTATAATGACGATGTAAGCTATCGAGACGTGAAATTAGTTTATTCCACTTTTTGCACTGAAACAGTATTCTTTGAGCATTATTCTGACAGCTGCTTCTTTCATGTCTGCGCGCATTTGAAGTGAAAGTAAATGATGCGTCACAATATTTGCATTGATGCGATGTATGCTCTTCATGAATTGAAGTCTGGAATGCAGATGGTGAAACATCAGCTGATGATGGAACAGCACGTATCGTTGTCTCCTCTGCAGCAGGTATCGGGATCTCCACCGCCGCCGTGGTCTCCTCTGCAGTCGGTATCGGGATCTCCGACTCCATCATCGTTGCTGCCATCGAGGTCCCAGCTGCTGTCGGTAAACATTCTATTCCGCTCGACATAACTAAATCTCACGAAACTTAATGGAGAGAGCACGTCCGTATTGCACCGCGACTAGAGGTGAACTGCGGGTCCAGTCGTCTGAACCTCGCTTATATACCCGTGGTCTACTGGTATACCTCATGAGTCAAAATAATGTCTGTATTTAAAATTATTTTTTTTTCCTATTAGGTACCTAAAAATTGTAGAAATAAAAAGCATACGAGTTCAAGTTTTACACATTTATTTATAAAAATTACACAAATACATATTAGGTTAAGGAATCAAGCATTTTCACAAGCAAAGTCTTTAATGCCGCACGAACTGACACGTCGACTCCGGTCCCAACTGGTTCGTTGACTCCGGTTCCAACTGGTTCGCAGGCCACAGGATCAGGAACACAGGTTTCCAGCTGGTCATCTTCTGTGACGTTGACAACTTCGACAAGACATGGTCGATGACGTCTGTGACCACGTCTACGCCTGGGCTTTGGCTCAGTGCTAGTTGGGACAGATTCACTGCCTGAACTGCGACGACGAGACACACACCGTTTGGGCGTCTGCGTAGAAGCATCACAGGTCGCAACAGGTTGCAACACGCTCATGTTTGGTGTTGCACATGCAGACGAGGCGACTACCTCAACGATGCTAGCAGGAAGGATTGTGTGTGGTCTCATGTGATAGACGGCACAGTTTCCAGGTTCGCAACAAGCTACCAGCTGCTGAGTCGGTTCGTAGGACACAGGAAAGTGCGCAAACCGCCAATGCTGAGCACCTCCATCACAGGTTTCTGTATATGTACGTAGATATCCGGAATCCCAGTAGCTGTACTCGACACTGCTGAAGCTAGGTCTTGCGCTCACGTACACGTTAGCAGGATGAAATGTAAACATCTTCTTGCAGGTCGAACGTCAACTGAAGGCACGTACGTATGTACGCCATTTATATATGCAGGCTCCTACTAACATTGTGTGTGCCATTTCTGCATTAGCTGCGAGTTTGTACAGGCAGAGACACGTTCAAACTTGTCACATGGCTGCATGTCGTATATTGCACTAAGCTTGCGCAGGGAAGGACAGCCGTAGTCGGTCTGTATATCTACGATTTCAGCTGCTCCAACGTCGCACAGTTCTCGTAGCCATTTCTTCTGTTCGGGTCCGGCAACGTAGATTATTTCGTTTTGAACTAGTACATCTCCAATAGTGTTTTTCACTTGGTGGTACGGAATTTTTCCTTCGTCCCACTCTAGTCCGTGATAATATTTACATAGCCATTCGTTCGACCGTTTACTTTTTTCGTCTAGTAGTTTCCACGGATACGGAGGTCGGAAGCTGCGGGTTCGAGTCTTGTCTCCTGAGGTGATGCTAATTTCCTTGAGCACGAATCCATTTTGACTCTGGAAACCTTGCAGGTTGCAGTACATCTTGTCGCTAGCAATGCTCGGTCGTAACTAAATTATTATCGAAAACGAAACAGTATTTATGTCAGAATTTTCACAAGTTTGTCTCGACAATTGTACGAAGCAAGCCGATCGTGAAGTATCAGACAAAAAGCATAGGTGTTTGGTGGAATATTTCCGCTAGTCGTTATCTCGATCCTACAGTCGATGATGTTTGAATTTATTCGATCATCCTGTTTGGAAACGTCAAACACCATTAACGGTGCCTTGTTCTTGAAACTGTCGGGACTCAGTATCGGTGACTGTCTCCGCCCATAGTAAGCTTGCTGAAACTTGGCATACATTTGATATGCTAGAAGGAATCTTCCACTTTCAAAGTCCATGTTCATGTCAACGTACGGATAACTTTCGCTGTTTAAAAATATTTTTACATTACGTATTTGACAGTTATCGAATACGGAGCGACTTACTCCTGCATTGAGCTGTCTTCCGGTCTGAAGCCCGACGATGATGTATCTTGGTTTTTCCGTAGCGAAGCTGGACTTTACTATCCAATTGATACGCTGACTATGAGGCAAGCCAGGATAAGTTTCCAGGCTCCAGGATCGGAATGGCACATCGAAATTCTTGCCATTTTCTATGTTCTTCAACATCTTGACTCGTTCAACGGTGCTCACTTGGATGTGGGGCAGCATCCACTCGATAGACTGTAGTGTTAGCGAGACATCTTGAGGGTTTTCTGCAGCGGCGACAATTGCATTAATGTGCGTGTTGGCTAGAAGCAGTACGAGCTCTTGTTTCGAATTAATGATTATATGCTTGTAGTCCTCAGCGAATCCAAGAAGCATGGACAGAGGAACACAAACTTCGAACTTCCCTTCGGCATAAACCGGAAGCTTATATTCATCCTCGAGAGCCCAACCGGCCATCTTTGCAGCAGACAGTTCATTTGGCGTGAGCGAAAGGTAATTTTTCATAGCAGATGTTATGCCTACATCTCTCGTCTGGTCTACCTCGACACCATTGAGTACATAAGTAATGCGCTCGATTAGGTGAAGAATACCATTGCAGGATATTGACGTCGTTGTCGGATGCGTACCATCCGCTTTTGTAAGCGTGCCTCTTATACGTAGAAATGACTGCGAAGGTAAAGTACAAATATCTTGGTGCTGTACTGCAATGCGTACTTCCGATGGTAGTGCGTACGGTCCGAGCAGGAAAGGCTGGTACTCGTGCAATTCCATTTTCGTAATGCTGTCATCAAAAATGACTGGATCTTCCACGTTGAGGATTTCGTCTTCCATATTTATTCGGCACTTGTCCAATACTGAGAAGATACTTTATGTTGTCAGGTGTTAATGCACCGATGTCTGGTAGAGAACTGTTCTTGTTCACGCCAATACGATTTCTTTTATAACTGTTCGGTGTTACGAACTTTATGCCCATCGCTTCAAGTGCAGACGTAATGTAATTTCCTCGTCTTGAAAATTCACCAATCGTCCTCGCTGGTCAACGATTCGGACGACGACTTCGTGTGCGCACTTCACGACGACTGGAACGTAAATGATACTTTGCGGTACTTCGACCAGTTTATATCCTGGCGGGACCATCGGCGAAAACTCGTGCAGCATGTTGCTTAGTCTTCCGTTGAGATACGTTCCACTTGCCAAATTACAGTTTATTCTTATGACATTCACAGGCAAAATGTTTACTGCGCGTGTAGATTCGTACGTTCTTCCCGTATCATAAACCTTTGATTCGAATCCGAGCATGGTACCTATGGTGCCAGGTTTCGTAAAGTCGACATTTTCACTGCATGTTAGAATGCTTTTTTGAGTGTTTGGATTTCCACGCAGTTGAAAGTCTACATCCTGTGGTAACATATCCCTGATGTAATTTGCAATGTCGTCAATTTCGTAAGAGCCAACAGGTAACCGTATTTCATGAGCGGTCCCATCACTTTTCAGGAAGCAGATCTTGCAATTTTCTTCGTCGATATTAGGTATGGCATTATACGTTTGAAAATCTACGAGTCCGATGCTCCATTCTCCGTCTAAATCCAGAGGCGGGAAATGAACCGCCCGCAGCTCAGATGCGTGACCTGTCAGGGTAAGTGTTATCGACATGACTAATAAATTAACATCACTGCACAACCTTTAAGTAGCAATTTTTATTTGTCAGCTAATTTTTGTTTGTTAAAAAGCGAAGACACAAGTGTCCGCAGTTTGTTTGATTAGGCTTCTGTTCCGTTTCGTAATTGTAAAACAACGTAGTGGACCGGCCCAGGTACTGTCGCAGTTCGGGCGGAGGGCGTAAATTTCCAAAACTGTCGTAGTAAGTAGCTTTTTTTCCAGACTTTATGTACGCCACCCAGTGCGTGCCGCGACCCGCCGACATGTCTAAATTAATTATGGCGCACTCACGTGTCTTTGGCTTGCTGGGCAAAGTGTCTCGCATAAACACGCCGCGGAAATTTGGTATTTTCAGTTTGCGTGCGTACTTTATTAAATCTACGTTGGTGAGCGGTCGTTTCGGTAGGGAACTTAGGATTTTCTCTTTACACGTTTCTTTCTCATGCCTCGTCCTGTCTTGTGAGGATGCTAGTACAGTCCTGCGCCGTTTTTTTTACCGATGGCAATGGCTTCCATGCTGGCATTGTGTCGCTGTGCTTCTTTTAACTGCTTGCGCTCATTCTTCGAAGTGTTGACTGCCCGCACTATACCGCTCGTTGCACCGATAAGGCCTCCGAGAGCACCCAATGCAGGCAAAAGCAAAGGAAGAAATCCTCCTATAATCTTCTTGTCGAGAGTCTGTAGTTTTTGCTTGGCTTTTTGCACGCCTGCACCGATCTTGCGCTTCTTGGTCTTGCGTGAGTTAGTCTTTGACTTGATGTAGCTGGTTCGACGAGCACCCAGTCCTAATTTCGTCATTGCCTTCATGATCTTAGATACTCCCCACGCTGCGATTTTCTCTCCTAGTCCCGCGTTCGACGATTTACTTATATCTTCGGCTTCCTGTGCCAATATCTCGTCGGCCCGGTGCCTGGATTTCAGATCCTTGCTTAATGAATATGCGATATCGTGCTGCTTGCACTTTTCGTCGAGAGAATTAATGCCCACGTCACCGCGAGCTAATCTTTTCGCTAGTTTCGTGCCGGGGCCGCAAAATCTGTAGCCGGGAATGTTTAGCTCTAATGGTAGATTGTTTATCAGAGAGTTCACGAGTCCCGCGCCGATGTGTTTTTTGTTCTTACCTCTTCGAGTCATTACGCACAACTGACCAGAAAGTATAAATGTGTTTGATTTTATACAATTACTTTAGTACAATGCAGGTCATCAAGCAAGACGTGTGTTTGCCCGTGTGCATTACGCAAGACGATGTATTTAGTGCGCGTGAATCACGACATGGCTTACTGTTGCCTTCTGCCGTACGTTGCATAATGGCGGGTCCGTCCAACTGCGGTAAAACGTGTGTTTTACTGAGTTTACTGGAGGAACCAAATGGTCTTCGGTTCGAGAACGTTTACTTGTATTCCAAGTCGTTGCAACAGCCAAAGTACCAGCGCCTAGCAACTGTTCTACGATCCGTGGATGGTCTGGAGTATTTTCCGTTTAGCGATAATATCGATGTTGTACCTCCAAGCGAAGCAAAAGCCAATTCCGTGTTTGTTTTCGACGATGTAATGTGCGAGAAACAAGGCATAATACAAGAGTACTTTTCCATGGGCAGACACGCCAAGGTAGACTGCGTTTACCTGTGTCAGACGTACAGTCGTATTCCAAAACATCTCCTACGAGACAACGCAAATGTCATAGTTTTGTTTCGCATGGACGAACTTAATTTACGCCACGCTTACGACGATCACGTAAACACCGACATGACATTCCAGGAATTCAAAGACATGTGCTCCTTGTGTTGGAAAGAAGAACACGGATTCCTAGTTATAGTCAAAGACTGGCCTCTATATAAGGGCAGGTACAGACGAGGTTTCGATCAGTTTATCACCAAACATGAGTCATAGCATTTCGAAATTCGGTCGTAGCAGTCGAGACTTACGTACTGCTCTCAAGTCTCATGACGACGTTATCCGCAAATACATTTCGCTACTGGCTCAAAAAATAGACGGGGTGAAAAAGGAATTACTTGAGTACCTCGTAGCCATAGACCAGCGCGTGGAAGCTTCGGATTCTCGCATTCGCGACATGATCGAAGTTTCGAATGCACAAAGACGGGACGATCTGAGGACTTTTCAAAGTAGTCTGAAAGCATCACTATCTCAATCGTCAACAAATTCAGATTTGGCCAAACACAAGAAAGAAGTTTCTGCGAACGAATAGAAAAGTATAAAAGGAGGTCTTGCAATAAGTTTTCAGCCAGTACAATGTCGGACCTGGCCAGTGACCTTCATCGAGCTATACAGTCTGTTCGCGAAAAATATTTACTTGCTAGACGAACCAGACTTGCACGTGAGATGGAAAATGAGGAGATATTTAAACCAATCACTAGTCGCCTCGACGAACTTAAAAACAAGGAAGAACCAGCCTTCATTGTGAAGACATAAGTTGAAGATGAAATGCCGACTGTAAAGAAGAGAAAGTATGAACCAGATCGAGAAGAAGAGGACTTAACAAGTAGGGGAAGGGGGGGCAAGATGGGGACGCTAAGAAGAAATTGCCTTAAAAAAATAATGGTTGTTGCTAATATGGCGACAAATATTTCTACAGGTGCACAAAATGTCAGGCTATCTTTGTAAACTAAAATGATAGTTACAGATTACTCACTGAAAACAATGGCAAAACATTTACGATCTCACGATAACACCCCATCTTGCCCCATACATGGGGCAAGATGGGGGTACCATTATTCACACATGTCACATACATAAGCAGTGTCTTCGTCCTCATCGTCTTCTCCAGCACATGCACAGTGAGCCCACCCTTGACATTCTATACACTTAACCCACGCTTCCGTTGATTCAGAAAACAAATGACCACAAAAAATACACTTAGCATCGTCAGTTTCTTTCACTTCAGAACCTTTGTCCTTTTTCTCTTTGGGTGGGCCTACTCTTCTTTGTTGTCATCATTCTGTGCTCTAGGTTCAGCTTGTTTTTGCAAGAAACAGCACGTTTCCCAGTTTGAGCTTTCAGGTCATTTATATATGGCGATTCAGTTAAAATAGCAGTTTTCCCACGGCGCCGATCACTATAATTGTTCCTTTCTTTGCCGAAATGGGGAAACGGCATTGTATCTTTTGGGGATACTCGACTCAATGTACCAGTGTTATTTTGTACAGTGGAGAACGAACAGCTAGGAAATATGCAATTCTTGTTTACTACAGGATTCGAGGACTCTGGTATGCTATCTTTTTCAGTGACATTATCAGGCATCATTCTGTCAGTAGTTTTGGACGAACAACTAGGAACAGAATTATCCTTCCATACTTGAGAACCCGAAGATTCTGGTATGCTGGCTCCTTCAACGACACTAGGCGCTGGTCTGTCAGTTGTTTCGGAAGGCAAGAAATCACTATCCTGAAAGACCTCAGGGTGTATTGGCCATATTCCCGTGGTTTTGAAACCATTGATGGCTGTCGTCATTGTGGCTTCTCGTAGAATAGCACTTCCAAACAAGCTGGCTATCTGATACATTGTGACAACACGCCCTGGGTGGCATCGCAACCAATGGTTACTGCAACTTCATAATATGTGCTGAGTGGCTTCATGAATGTAACGTCCAGTGGCTGGAAACGATGTGTGCAGTGCGGCGGGAAACAGAGGAGGATAACCCCGTTTACTCTTGCTAGATCAATTAGTTCAAGATTTTTTGTTTGTGTAGAATGGCCGTCAAACAGTAATAAAACACGATTATTTTTGGAGGCGTTAGTAAATTGCATAAACCGCTTGAACCACCTTACAAAAATGTCGGACTGCATCCAGCCTGATGGATGACATTCGGCCCAAGTTCCAGGTGCAGACCCATCCAACAGTTCGTCTTTCATTCTCTGTCGAGGAAATATCATCGGTGGCATGTAAACGCCTGGTGCACGGACATAAAGTTCTACAGTTACTGTTTGTCCTCTCTCTGCCGATTTTAGAGCTCCAACTTGTTTTCTTCCTTTCGAAGAGATGGTTTTCGATCTTCACTTTGGCACTGATGACACACTTGTTTCATCGCAGTTGTACACTCTGTCTGGAGTAATTTGGTATTGGTCATACAGCTGTCCTAATAGTTAAAAAAATTGGTTTTTACTAGACTATTACAAACGAGCAGGTATGGTTTTTAAACCTATAATATAACTACAACTTATCAAAAGCATTACTCTTGGCATGACAATATTTAGGAGCTTTTAAGGAGCAAGATGGGAGCAATGTTAAGGGGCAAGATGGGGACGTCCCCATCTTGCCTCAACTGTAGCATAATACTTAAAAGAAGTATAATAACTTTACAGCTTTTTTAGTCAGTTCCGCGGTTACAGTATTAAATACCTCAAACACAATGTTATTCAATACAAGCCAAGAAATATAACATTTTAAATCGTGGCTTACCTGTTGGCCTTGCCAAAACCAATTAAAATAAGATCAAAGCAGTGAGATACAATAAAATGGCCACCGAACACAACTAAATACTCCAAGCTTACTAAAATCTTGTACGCCGAGCCAGCGTGACTTGCTCTTCGATATTAAATCCTTTCCCGTAAGATGGCAGCACCATGCAGACAAATAAACACCTGCCCCATCTTGCCTCACGACCCCATCTTGCCCCCCCTTCCCCTACAGAGTCCATGCACAAGAAAAAAATACCGAAAAAGGGACATCACGTTAATGCAATGGTCCGACCATACCTGATATCGTTTACGAGCCGGAATAATGACACGACCTACGGAGTGTACAGAAAACATAATAAATGGTTCCTCGGTGCTAAAGAAATAGACTTTCTACCAGGAAATATCGTGCGCGTAGCAGAGTTCAAAACGCGCGGGACTCCGGGTCTGTACGAATTGCTGTTTCGCAGGGAGCCTAAAGGATATTCTCACAACGACTTACAAGAGTACAAAAAACTGCTAGAGCTAACCAATGCACATTTTCGCGATAACGATCCAGATAGTGGTGTATATAAAGACGTAGATCATGAAAAAATCGACATTCTCGCTAATCTCTTCAGTGAACTAACAATACATGGCGAAGGTTTAAAAAAGCTATAAAGTGGTCAGACATTTGACTATGTATATTGGGACGACCCTAATGAATTAGTTGATCGCCTTAGAATTCTACATGCATCGCTTAGTGTAGGAAACTATTCGCACATCAACGAAATAGTCTCCATACTTGAAGAACTGAAGGAAGCCGGCTACATACAATGAGTCGAACCGGAATCGCTCGCGAAATTCATGCTCCTGCTAGACGAAAATACCTTCGTCGCAAAGTCATAGTTCGTGGAATTGATGATTTATTCCAGGCGGACCTTGTTGAGATGATACCGTATTCCCGATTGAATAAAGGTTTCAAGTACATGTTGACAGTCATCGATGTTTATAGCAAGTTCGCTTGGGCTAGACCTGTCAAATCAAAGACTGCAACTGACGTAGCCAAGGCCATGAACAATATTTTGCGTGATGGACGTGTACCGTCGCACCTGCAAACGGACCTCGGGAAAGAATTCTACAATGCGACCTTCAAGGCTTTGATGAAGAAGTATGGCATCAAACACTACTCTACATTTAGTAACGTCAAAGCCTCCGTTGTCGAAAGGTTTAACAGAACTTTGCGTTCCAAGATGTGGCGGCAGTTCACGGCTAACGGAAATTACAAGTGGCTTGACATCTTGCCGAAACTAATAAGCGAGTATAATTCCACTGTGCATTCTACCACGAAAATGGAGCCAAAGGACGTAAAGGATAATCGCCTGCTTCAAACAGTTTTTCCCAACACGAAGAAGAAAGATCCACGAAAGCGTAAAGCTAACGTCGGCGACATTGTGCGAATCTCCAAGCAGAAAGGTATCTTCGAGAAAGGTTTCACTGCGAACTGGAGTCCCGAACTTTTCCGTGTGACACATGTTCGTGAATCAGAGCCTAGGACCTACTACCTCGAAGATTTGGACCACAAACCTATCCATGGCGGCTTCTATGCCGAAGAGATTCAGCCTACGTTGTATCCCGATACGTACTTGGTGGAGAAGATTATAAAACGAAGAAATGGACTGTCCTACGTCAAGTGGTGGGGCTTTCCACCTCGCTTCAATTCGTGGGTGGCAGATGCAGACGTCGAGAAATCCACAAGGCTTTAGTAATTTGTCTGTGTAATTTTTTTGTACTTGTAGTAGTGTAGTATGTATGTAATAAAAGTATTTTTTAATAGAACTTGCTGTGTTTTTATTTTCTCAAACCTTACACATTAGTGGTACTTTTTTAAAATTAAAGTTGTTTTGTATCATCTAGGGATCGAACCAAGGAGCTTAGTCGATCTAATCGGTCAGTATATAGATTACAAATTTATTTAATGAATTTTGAACTTTTTCCCGAATCAAGCATTAAAATAACGAATTTCCAATATGTTGGTCTTGATGGCTTATAGGATGATGGTAGTAGAGGATTTAAAGTCTCTTTAAGAATGTTGAACATGGTTTATTGAAGTTATTGTTTTTTTTTTCATAAAATTAAACATTATTGCATCGATCGGGTATCGAACCGAGGACAGGAATCCATCGAATCAATATGTAAATTAATGAGTGATTTATTTAATGAATTTTGGAATTTTTCCCGAATTTCTAGCTAAATAATCACGGATTTTCAAGATGGCGGCCGAATGACAAGATGGCGGGTGTCACAGCAATAATAAATGATTACTGCACTCTAGCGGGTAAGAGTTAAACTAACATGGCGTCAGCGTACTCTAGCGGCCGAAAACAAGATGGTGGCTTCCAGCATCGCAGACAAGATGGCGGTCATGACGTCATACTAGATGATGTTATATATGCTTTGAATAAAAGTGGTGGGGGTCAGTCTGCTAGCACCCACCATTGAGGAAGGATCAGCCGCCATTTTTTATTTTTTTGCACTCACCGGGTTCGAACCGAGGACTCCGAACTCCATGTCGTAAAAATATATTTTTTATAAGTATTTTATTAAAATTTTATTAATTGATTTCTTTTATAATTTTTAAAAGAAATTTCGTTGAAATCGGATAATAAATAAAAAAGTTAAAGATGGCGGCCGTAACGTAAATTGCAACGGTGACGTCATCCAATATGGCGGAAAACACATCGCCGGAATTTTCGAGAAAACAAAATGACGTCATCCAAAATGGCGGATCCAAGATGGCGGATCCAAAATGGCCGCCGGGGTCAAGGTCAAGGTCACAACCATCCAAGATGGCCGCCGTGACGTCACAATCCAATATGGCGGACACCGGCTCCGGCTCCACACCCAGAACCCGTGCGCTCGGAGCCCCATTCCTATACTACTTTCCCAGTTTAAAAAATTATAAGTGAATAAAATATCAATTAAAATATAAAATTTTGTGCAACTTTCATAAGAAATAACTTAATATTATCTCAAAACGTTTTTCATATACTTATGCAAAAATAACCATAGCCCTGTGTTGTACAGTGTTATAATGTATTTCTTGTATTATCATAAAGAATTTCTTGGCAACTGGTTTCCAAAGAATTTTTTTTGAATACAGAATTTTTTTTTCTGTGTATTAAAAATATCCTCCATAAATTGGTTTTGTCTACTGCAAGAACTCCCATTTTCTGTCCGTGTGCATTTTTAACTTTGTATTTTCAAGCGAACACCATTCAAAAAATCTGCAGTTCACGCGAATATCAAGTTATCTGAATGTTACAAACAATCCTTCGTTTAAATGAGGTGCAGTCTTCACTGGGAAGTTCATAAACGTGCTGTAATATCCAACAGCGAACCACTCGTTCCCTTAATTTATATTCTTGACCACTGGACCTCCTTTTCGTTTGGTTCCAGTGGGTTACA
Source organism: Bacillus rossius redtenbacheri (assembly GCF_032445375.1). Taxonomy (NCBI): domain Eukaryota; kingdom Metazoa; phylum Arthropoda; class Insecta; order Phasmatodea; family Bacillidae; genus Bacillus; species Bacillus rossius. The sequence goes on along the minus strand of NC_086344.1, from coordinate 2,750,537 downwards.
AGAAATGATACCAGAGTTCGGGCTTTTCTGCGGCTCAAGTCCATCGCCAAATTACACTAAAATTTGGGCATGTGTCGTTTTGCCTAAAGGCGGTTTGCCAAATTTTAGGCAAAACGCCATTTATCAATATGCCGTTAGGAAAAATGCCGTTAGGAAAATCACCGTTGGCCAAATAGGAGTTAGGCAAAACGCCCTTAGGCAATTCGCCGTTAGGCAATTCACCGTTAGGCAAAACGGCGTTTGGCAAATCGGAGTTAGGCAAAAAGCTGTTAGGCAAATCGCCTTCAGGCAGAACTCCGTTAGGGAAAACGCCGTTAGGCAAATCGTCTTTAGGCAAATCGCCTTTAGGAAAATAAACGTTAGGCAATTCGACGTTAGGCAAAACGCCTTTAGGCGAAATGACTTTAGGCAAATCGCCGTAACGAATTCATGTTTAGGCAAACCACCTTTAGGCAAATTGATTGTTACTGTAAAATTTACATGCTTCCCTCGCGCTTTGGCATGAATGCTACGCGTCTCTCCAGCCAGCTAACCTTTGAGCAGCCTCCTCTTCTACTCGCTTCTAGTTACCAGCAGTGAACAGTCAACGATATCAAATATTGTAAACCTAAAGTAGTTACCTAAATTATGTTTAGTCCCGCGCTGGTTGGGCTAACAGTTGTTTAACCATAAACTTTTCTGGTTAAATTATTTTTGTCAGTTTATTTGTGAAAACTTGATTATGACATTTTTTTGTTCAAAGGAAAATGTTAAATTTGTATTCCAGGTACAATTAGTTAACAATCTATTTTAATCGATAAGTTTTAACGGCCGGGGACCCAGTAACTTTGATCTTTGTATTTTTTTTTTTATTTCTTGAAACTATGAAAAGAAAACAATGAAAACTATAACTAACAATACAAAGGGTAGGCTTTAAGTAAACATCTTCGTTTTTTTTTTTTTTTTTTTTTCATTTCTTCAAATATTGTCCATTTTCTACTTCCTCTTGTGAGAAGAAAGTCCCTTTTTTTTATGTTTCTCCCGTGTGTACCTCTGAGTATAATGTTGTATGTTTCGCCCACTTAAAGCAGCTTCTAGGGCTTTTATAACCAAAATTAATATAAAGCTTTCTTTAACTACACAAGAACAGTAACACCATCCAACGAATTGACGTCTTTAGAGGATATATGTAAAGTGGAAATATTATAAAAAAACTCGTCATATGAATGGCGTATGTAAAATAATTTTCATTATTTCATGGACGCTGTGTTTAAATAATTCGAACAAGAACCCCCAAATAATATTCTCGGTTAAAGGGGGGAAAAAATTCAAAATTTGGTTACGTTCACAGTACGATCACTCTTATTAAGTCCATATGTTTAGAACGAATCACTCAACTTGGAGAAGAAATACGTCGTGGGATCTACGAAGGTTCAAGTTACCTGAAATTACGAACTATATTTTTCGTCTGTAAATTTACTTTAATTTCCAACGGTGTGAGATGTAACTAATCGCTAATCGGCTCAAGGCAACGGTTACAAGCAAATAATATAACTAATAACATAATTAATTATAAAACAATGGTGGTAATAATGTGATTCAAATTTACTCATGAATCCAGCATTTTTAAAAAAATTTATTTTAAAAATTTAATTAATAGCCTATAGAAAATTTTTGTTTCCTTAGTCCACAAATGAACTTCGATAGTGTGGCTAGATTCAAAACATGTTTGAGGTTACATATCCAAATTAATTTGTTGGAGAAAGTCAGAAGCCACATTCCTTCCTGTGTATCCCCTCCAACTCAGTTGTCAAACGTATGTAGTTCGAAACGAAAACATGACAGTGCGATGGGGCCTTTAAACAACAGCCAGCACCCCCGGGACCGGACCGAACTTGGAATATCACCCCCTCCCTCTTACACCCGCGAAGCTATTCGACGCTTGGGCCTCTTTGACGCTGGCTTTCTTCGCACGGATCACTGAACTCCGCCAACCCGTCTTTGTGCGGAGTTTTCAAGTTTCGGAATGAGGTCGGAGCCGAATAAACAAGAAATTCCTTCCTCGTCCTTGGAGGAAAATTTTCCTCATTCCGTCGATTAGGGCTGTCTCCTCTATCACACATTCTCTCTATATCTCTCTCTCTCTTCTCGTACATCTCTTGTTTTCATCTCCTCCATCCCCAGGGATCGTAAAAATTTCGCGGGTTCATTGATCTCTAGGATATACTTCCACTATGCTTTACATACTCGAGGATATGACACCTGTTCTAGTTTGCTGACAATTCGTGTGACGTAATCAGCTAGGTTGTTCGCAATTCGTCACTTTATTGGCTTAGGGTTTCCCATTTACTATTCCCCAAATAAAACTTGGGTTATTCACAGAAGTGGTTCGAAAGTTTTTTTTTTTTATGTTAGATTATCGCGAAATGATTCCGGGAATTTTTTTCGGTCTCTTCACCATCCCTCATTTATGCAAATTTCTTTTTAACTCTCTCTTTCCTCCTTTCTCGCTTGATTTCTTTCTACAAATCGGGAAAACACGGTGGCCAGTCCAATCGCCATCCAACCACAAGGCGTGTCGGGTTCGACTACCGGTGAGTTCAAAATACTGCAACTTTTCGCAAGCGAGAAACTTAGCAAACGTTGCCTTGAGCCGATCAGTTATATCTTACACCGTTGGAAATTACAGCAAATTTAAAGACAAAGAATGTAATTCGTAATTTCAGGTTAACTTGAACCTTCGTAGATCCTACGACGTATTTCGACTCCCAAGTCGAGTGAATCGTTTTGAACATGGGTGGACTTAATGAAAAGTGATCTTACTGTAAACGCAACCAGTTTTTTAATGTTTTGTCCTTTTACCGAGAATATTATTTTGAGGTTCTTCTTTGAATTAAGTTAACACAGCGTCCGTGAATTAACGAAAATTGACGTAAATTTACGAAGAGAAACATAATCGTAAACTAAAGGTGAAAATTGTTAACAGTGCACGGCATTTCCGTCAATTCTAACGACCCATATTTCGACAAAGACGTTTAGCTTTCAATTCATTCATTCAGTCTCTTCCTTACTTTTCGCTATGACCTTGTTCTTTTTTTTCTTTCCCTTTCTGCTCGTCTGTATCTCGACGGCGCCTCCCGCCTCCAGCAATAGCTCGCGACTGCCTCGTTCCTACCTCGTTCCTGCCTCGCTCTTGCCTCACCCTTGCCTCGCTTATGCCTCGCTCTTGCCTCGTTCTAGCCTCACTCTAGCCTCGCTATTGCCTCACTCTAGCCTCGCTATTGCCTTGCTACTGCCTCGCTCCTGCCTCGCTCTTGCCTCGCCCTTGCCTCGCTCTTGCCTAGTTCTTGCCTCGCCCTTGCCTCTCTCTAGACTCGCTCTTGCCTCGCTCTTTCCTCGCTCTTGCCTCGCTCCTGCCTCGCTCTTGCCTCGCTCTTGCCTCGCTCTTGCCTCGCTACTGCCTCGCTCTTGCCTCGCTTTTGCCTCGCTCTTGCCTCGCTCTTGCCTCGCTCCTGCCTCGCTCTTGCCTCGTTCTTCCCTCGCTCTTGCCTCGCTCTTGCCTCACCCTTGCCTCACTCCTGCCTTGCACTTGCGTCACTCCTGCCTCGCTCTTGCCTCGCTCTTGCCTCGCTCTTACCTCGCTCTTACCTCGCTCCTGCCTCGCTCTTGCCTCACTCTTGCCTCGCTCCTGCCTCGCCCTTGCATCGCTCTTGCCTCACCCTTGCCTCTTTCCTGCCTTGCTCTTGCGTCACTCCTGCCTCGCTCTTGCCTCGCTCTTGCCTCACTCCTGCCTCGCTCTTTCCTCAGTCCTGCCTCGCTCTTTCCTCGCTCTTGCCTCGCTCTTGCCTCGCTCTTGCCTCACTCCTGCCTCGCTCTTTCCTCAGTCCTGCCTCGCTCTTTCCTCGCTCTTACCTCGCTCTTGCCTCGGTCCTGCCTCGCTCTTGCCTCGTTCTTCACTCGCTCTTGCCTCGCTCTTGCCTCGCTCTTGCCTCGCTCTTGCCTCGCCTGCTAATAGCGAGCGGTCGATGCGACACCTCGCGTCGATGAGGAGGGGATGGGATGGGTCGTGGGGAGACGCTATGATGTGCGCTCTGTCTCTCTCTCCCTCCCTACCCGGTGGGTCGGAGGCGTGCTGGCGGAGGTGCTATTTCCGGACGGCCCACGCGCGGCTCGGAAGGGGTGAAGGGCTGAAGGGCGGCTTATGTCGGGCCGCTGCAGGGTCGGCCCCGCCGTCCCGACCGTGAAAACACGCCGGCCCTCCGCCTGTGCGCGGTACCTGGACCGGAAGTCCTGCAGCCTGCGAGCTCGCTCGGGGGTTTTTCGAACCAAACTATTTTTGGCACGCGGAGTTCTTGTTGAAAATATATAGATATATAAAAGAAAGTCGTGTTAGTTACACTATTTATAACTCAAGAACGGCTTAACCGATTTGGCTGAAAATTGGTAGGGAGGTAGCTTAGAATACTTTAGCTTAGGATACTTTTTATCCTGTTCCCGGGGGAAAAATAAATAATAGTTTAAAAAAAACTAAAAAAACACGCTTTATATAGAAAACCAAACTAAAAAATATAAAATCAAGAAAGTTTATTGTTCACAATAATCATGTCCCACTCTCACTTTTCATTGAATTAAATGCCACTTTTCATTTAATTAAATGTCACAATATTTAGTAGACTTTGTTTAAATCGCGCCAAAGACAAACTGAAAGAAAAGAGTTCGCACATGAGCGAAATGGTTTTCTTTACAATGTGCGAACTCTTTTCTTTCAGTTTGTCTTTGGCGCGATATAAACAAAGCCTACTAAATACTGTTAAATTATATAAATTGACGAAAATCTTATTTTGCAAATTTAATAATGGAATAATCTTACCAAATTAGTGTATTGTCATCGGTCTTCGATAAATCTACAAATTTTGAATGAAATCTGGCTGTTTAAAGTGGGTCAAAATCGCATCCAAAGGAGTCGGTTACAAACATACAAACAAACATACAGGTGAAGCTAATATAAAGCGTGTAAATAAAGTGGTATAACAAAACGCAACTGAAAGCAAAACGAAAAATTTATCAGTCAAAACATCAGTCTAGCCGTTCATTTGTCAAAAAATGGTATAGCAAAACGCAACTGACATGGAATAACAAAACACAACTGACAGCTAAACGTACTGTTGTCTACGGTTAAGTATGTTTGAAAATTTGACAATGTAAAATTTTAAAGTTGACCGGTTTATGTGTTTTTTTTTCGACTTTCTATTGGCTTATCGTGCCGATATTATCATTAACAATACCATGCCGCGACCAAGACGATCAAATATTTCCCGACAAGGCCGTAATGCAACTAGGATTTGAAACATTGCGAATGAAAGGACTGAGGAAGAACAAGAAATTGCACGTGGAGAGCGCCGCGTTAGTATGGCCCGACTTCGTGCTTCTCAATCACAAGAGCAAAGCGAGGCAGCCCGTGAAACGGCTCGGTTGGCAATGCGAAATCGTCGAGCAAACCTCAGAGATCAACCACTAGATAATTTTCGACCCACAAGAAGAAATTTATCAAGTACTGATTTGAATCAAGCAGCGTTTCAATACGATTGCAGCACTGATTACTGGTTGCGTGCTAGCATTCGCATTGGGCCAATGGACGTTGTTTGCGAGTTTTGTGGTGCATTGAAGTTTTCCGGAGAAGCGCCAGGATTGTGCTGCCTTAGTGGGAAAGTGAAATTGCCATTATTGACTCCGCCACCTGAGCCATTGCATTCATTGCTTCGTGGCGAAACACCCGAATCGCGACATTTTCTAGCAAACACTCAAAAATACAATAGTTGTTTCCAAATGACCTCATTTGGGGCAGACATTATCGAAGAACGAGGATTTGATCCGACATTCAAGGTATTTATTTATTTTTGTACTTACATACAATACAGTAGAATAATAATATACCTACTATACTTATTCTTATGTATTACTAGCTTTTACTCGCGGCTTTGCTCGCGTTATGTCCTTAAGTATCAAAGATCATTTCAAATAAAATAAAATATGGTAATTGTTTTTTTTATTGCGTGACTGTAATCATCAGTATTTAAAAATTCTAACATCCGATTCAGCTTAAAAAACTGAAAACATGCTTTATTGAAATATGTTTCACTATTACAAAAAAATCATTTTTAATCCTAACATTTTAAAAAGTTCAAAAACGTTAAGTAATTAGATCCACATCATTTTCACTAAATTACGAAATTCTCTTGAAAGTAAAATATAACCTTCAGCATCAATTTAATAAAATCCTAAATATGCTCATTAATTGCCTCTAAGGCGGAACAAAGTTCGCCGGGTCAGCTAGTATTGATTATGTATACGTCGATTACGCGCGCGAGTGAAACTTCTTGCTTGTTATGTCATTTGGTAGGTACTATAGGAAAAATAATTCTCATTGGCTGAGGTCGCAGATAAATATATATTTATATATATATATATATATATATATATATATATATATATATACACTAGCAGACCCGACAACGCGTTGCTGTGTTGCGAACTTTGCTCAACGGATTCTTGAGCTCTTCTAATACGTTGAAGTCGAAAACTAAATAACGGAAGTTCATTGGCTGCCGTCTTGTGAGTCGTCTCAGCTGGTTTGTCTGTGATTCGATCCTTCTTTGGTTGAGGGTTTATAACTGGTTGAGATTCGTCCAGATGCCAATAGCTAGAGACCTGAAAAATTCGCGGGTTCATTTCGTGTTATGCTAAAATTCAAATAATTATACCTTAGTGCTGCTTCTGCCATTGGTTCACTGTTAATCTGGATGACTGAGGGCCAATTAGATACCCTCACTCATAGAAGTGTCGAATCACAGGCCACCCAGTCGAGACGACTCACAAGTCAGCAGCCAATGTACAGGTGGCATTTGCCCGAGTGTGTAGAGGATATTGGAGTCTATCCTGGAGGTCATTGAACCCGGGAATTTTTCCGTTCTCTACCAATAGCAAAATTATCCAAGAGGTATATGTGTTTGAATTATAGCCTATCACCGAATGAATCCGCGAATTTTGCAGGTCTCTAACAATGAGTAAAATGTCTGCTGCTCCGCGACGCGATAACTAAACGGCGCGGACCTTCCTCACAGTAATTATTTACATTATAACCATATTGCCACGAAGTAAATAAAAACATTTAATATTCAACACACGGATAACACAGTTAAACAATATTGATTTGCACAAGTAATTTTTCAAAAAATATTTTTAGTCTAGAATCGGCGATAAGGAGAAACTCAATAATAAGACACAGACTGTAGCGCCAAACTGAACGAAAACGGAGACACGATAAGTGCTTCATTAAAAATGCATGTTTCAAAACGTATTCTCGTGCAAAAATAAATTAAATATTTCAGTCTAAAGGTATTGTTTACAGTTTCTGACAAAAGTTTAAGACCATATTTCTGTTTAAAATATATTGGTTATAAAATTCCAGTGGAAATAACTTTAAAATTTTATTACTCATTCCTAATTGTACTAAATTAAATTTAACAAAAGAAAATATAGGCTTTTCAAATATTAACTGCATTAAAATATATATAATTTATATTAATTCTGTATATTGAAACAAACCTTTGTCTAGATAAAAATCACCTTTTACCAGAATACAGTAATTTGTTTTCAAATCTTAATTAGTAAAGTTAGTTATGGTAAACAAATATAAGTTCAGAGATAAAATTCTAAAAACTTTTATTTTGTTTAAATAACATTTCTTAAACAAACGTCAAAAGCAATTTAAAAGTGGTTTTTAAAAGACGTACTGTGCTTAGTAAGCAATTAATATCAAACTTATACAGAAAAATATTATCATTTTACATTATCTAATAGTCTTAAACTTCTAGTGGAACCTGTATATTAAACCAGATAAAAAAAACTCCAACAATATAAATTAATTTTCTATGACGATATGGCAAACGAGCAACTATTGTCACGTTTGTGACAACGAGTGTGGAATGAAAGTGTGATTAGTCGGCTTGTTAGGTTCTCAAGTAGGGCCTTCCACGAAGAAGGTTGACCACTTGAATACCGATTCGATGAAGGTTCTCGTTTGCTGAGCTACCAACAACAGATACTGCTCCACTTTATATACAGAGCGTGGTCTCTTTTTTCAAGGGTCGAAAAGGAGGGGGGGGGGGGGGGGGAAATTGTCTGTTCTGAAGTTGGAGTCATTTTGGTCAGCAAATGGCTAGCAAAACAAACCATAACTGTATAAAGCCAGTGCCGGCAGTTTTTTTAATAGCTTGAAAGGAACTCGCAAAAAAAAAAATAGTAAAGTTTCTATCATGAAGTGAGTTTTGATTAACAAATTAGTTTAGAACACATAATGGAGTAATTAGAGCTGAAACCCGTTTAAAAAAAACATAGTTTTTTGTTGTGATGGGAAGGATTGCCCAAACACACATTATAACTTCTTACCCTATGGTTGTAGCTAATTATGTTGAAATCACCCTACCATATTTTAAGTGAACTTTATCATAATCATCTACACCGTTATGTTTTCTACAGCTGTGATTTTTTAAGCCTTATTTATTTTTATTACTTAATTATTATTTTCTTTAAGTTATAATATTTATATGTTTTATACATTCAATAGATATTTTTCTTACGGAAATGACATCATAAAACCTATTTAAAATTTTTGAAGATACGGAAACCTACGTTTTTAATCCTAATGAATAAAAATATGTTGGTCTTGCTATACTGTTACTTAATTATTAGAGACCGGAAAAATTCGCAGGTTCGATGACCTCCAATATAGACTCCTATATCCTCTACACACTCGGGCAAATGCCAACTGTTCATTGGCTGTTGACTTGTGAGTCGTCTCGACTGGGTGGCCTGTGATTCGACACTTCTATGAGTGAGGGTCTCTAATTGATTATTTGAATTTTAGCATAACACGAAATGAACCCGCGAATTTTTCAGGTCTCTATTAATTATGTTGGCAGTGAGTTGCGTGAATATATATAAAATATTCTTGAACATAATTAAAATATTTTGTGATCTCTAGAATTGATTTCATTTGTATTAAACGCATTGGTACAAGAATCGTGTAAAAAACACACATAATATATGTGTGTGTGTATAATTCATTCAACGAATATCAATTTCAAATTTCACATTCAGTCCGACTCTGCAAATTCAGGTTTAAGTATATCTTTATCAGAGCTGCCAAAACATTAATATGTACATGAGTTGAACTTTATTGCTGTACAAGCAACACATCACTGTACGATTCCAACATTTAATTTACGATTTCTGCGTTGGTCTAATTGCTTGACAAGCTGTTTTATTGTTTATCTATTCCAACTTATTTACGTTGCATCTGCAGCAAAATCATAAATTCAACAACAAAGTAATTTTCACCATCGTTATTCATGGATATGATTATCTATGATTGTAGAGTGTTCAGCGTCTACAAAAACCGAGAAAAACTGGTATAGTTTGAATTTTTTTTTCTAGATAAATAATCCTGTATATGTCAGGCATGTATATGATAGGTCAAGATATTTAAATAAATTGACTATTTCAAGGCTAAGCCTGTATATATGATTAATAAATAACCTGTACAATTCACACAATATAAGTGATATTTTTTTTGTAAATGGAACAGACATATCAAATAAACATACAGATATTTGTAAATATAAACATTTACATGAAAAAAAAAAAAAACTTTATCACTTCAGAATAGTGTTCACCATTATACTGGGTTCGGATTCTTACCCGGGCATTTATGCTTTGTGTAGCCCCAGTACCTCCAATAGTTGAAGTTATTTGTAACCAGTTCCCTGAATAGCTTTCTGCTCTTAACTGCGCGTATAAATATGCATGATACAACCAAATAAAGTACAAAAATTTATTTTTAGATTTTTTGTGGTTTAAAAAAAATGATACTTTAATGAAGCATAAATTAAAATATAAAATGATACGCTAATTTCCGTAAGGAATATTCAGTAACTAAGGACCCGGAAATTTCGCGTATACGTCAGGCTGAAATTCAAAGTCTGAAGTTTGTTCTTCCAACGGTCTCTTTTCCATTGGTAGATTTCTAAATGAAAAACTTTTTGTTCTCTTACTCGGAGTTAGCTGATTTGCTTACTTCTCTAATAGCTGGACATCGTTGGCTCCCTAACATAAAGGGACGTGTCTCTATAACTGTGGTCCAATCATGAACACGGTGGGTACAGTATAATATTTTCATTCTAGCTTGCAACCAAATGCATCCGCCAAATTCCCTTATCTTTATCAGTCAATAAAAACGTGTTTCCTTTATGCAAAAAATAACAATGTGGTTTCAGGAACTGTATCTCGGCAACTGGTTTCCAAAAGGAATTGTTTGTAAGAGTAGCTACAGAATAATGTTTTCTGTGCAAGGGGGGAAATGAGAGTTAGTCAGATAAAAATGTTTGTTTGAATCAAACAAATATTTGTTTATATGTGGCGAAACAAATATTTACTTGCTGTAACAAAATATTTGGTTAGCTCAACCAAAATTGGTAAGTAACAAAATGTATTTGTTACACCTAACCAAATATACAGTTGAGTTGACAAAATCATTTTGGTTGGGTCAACAGAATCTTTCCTACTACAAAATATTTCTTTGAACGAACAAAATATATTTATTTCGCCATATACAAACATATGTTTTGTTGAGGCAAACAAACCTTTCTCTCAGTGATAGGGATGATAAACAGCTAAAAATTTCAAATTATAGCTAGAGACCTGCAAAATTCGCGGATTAATTCGGTGATAGGCTAGAATTCTAACACATATACCTCTTAGATAATTTTTCTATTGGCTTACTGTTCATCTAGACGAATATCAACCAGTTATAAACCCTCAACCAAATAAGGATCGAATCACAGACAAACCAGATGAGACGACTTACAAGTCAGCAGCCAATGAACTTGCGTTATTTGCCCGAGTGTACAGGGGTATGTGCAGTCTATCCTGAAGGCCATCGAAACCGCGAATTTTTCAGGTATCTAATTATAGCGAAATTTTAAAAAATTATGATTCCGAGCTGTCAAAAACTCTCGGAAGACTGCATCATGAGGAAAATTGCAGTCGGGGTTGAAGTATTTCCAAAGAGCAATTTATTTCGCCGCGTCTATGTTCATCGTCGAGGAACACAGTTTGCCCAAACAAGAGCCACTCTCCCACGGGATCTTCCAGCAGACCGTTTACCGAGTCATCACGACTCCGACGGGAAGACAGAGAGGTTTTACGAGCGTGACTTGTCAGTCGTTAGGAAACCGGCCGTCCCCGTGTTTTTTTACGACGTGATGCGAAACTGAGCCGTCGTACTTGGTGGTGGTGCTCCGACCGCTTGGAGCAGGCTGCAAGGGTTCCCTAGCCCGATGCAGAGTCGACGTGGTGAGTGACGACACAGCTCCGGTACTAGCCTGGACAGCTAGCAGAGGTGGGATAGGCCTCCACCGGACCACGGGTTCACTGGGTCCCAGTGTGGTGTGGGAGATCGGGGTAGGCGCCAGCAGTGCTGATAAAGTCTCAGGGCTCAGGACACAGCCAACTGTCTGGTCAGCTGAGTGAGGTACGGGGCTGAGGCGGTGACAATGCTGGGTTGGTGGCCCCAGCCGCTGGTCATTGCCGAAGCTCTAACACCCTCCCGATCAAACAGGGAGCGATCCCTAGCAGTTCTGTTCTCAATAATAAGCTATGGAATGTATTTATAAAACTAACTGGAATGTTGCTCCAACCCTACCCTGATAGGGCGCATATGTGGGAGGGGAATGTGAGAATGCCGGCCGTAAGGTCGGAATAATCTTTTGTCGAGATGCCGGTACACCAACCAATCGCAGTATCAATAACCCAAGGCTGCTTATCGGAAAAGGCATCCCAGTTTAGTGTACGAGCGGCAGAATTGGACTACACACAAGACTTAATTTTGTACTTTGACATTAGATTCCTTTAGGAAATTAGTTGCCAATAAAGAGTTTTGTAATCTTACAAGAAAAACTGTTGTAAATTTGCAAAACACTTTGCTGCGATTATTTCTTTCATATATAAATTACTATTTTGGAAAAAATAATGAATATTTATTGTCACTCATATGAAAATTGTGCATAATTAAAAAATATGTTACTGATATTTTATTCAAGCCTACGTTTTTTTTAACTATGGAAAATTTGATGGGATATTCAACAATTTGACTTAATTGGGTTTTACCGTGCTTTATAATGTGTGAATTAACACTGAAAATAAATTCAAGAAACGGTTTGCAAATATGTTTAACTAATGTAAGTACTGGTAAAACACAAAAGCCAAAATTTCGTTGTGAGAATCTGAACCCACTATTACAAAAAAAAAATTCAAAAAACTTTCGTTGTAGCGATACAGTTGCTTTCATATACATACGTGCAAATTTACAAAAATTTGTAACTTTATATGTTTATTTCAGTTCCAATCGCAACCACATATGTTTATTTAGAAACTTATATTATGGATTCTCTAGAGCAAATTAACCTCAGCTAAAAATATGTTGGACTTAAAATATATCATATTTAATATGAAGATAAATATATTTTTTTTTTTTGCATTTCAAAAAATTTCATGTTAATCATTTGTTTTTACTAGATGTGATTACGAAAATAATAAACACACAAATGTTTTCATTTGTTATGTTGTTTATGGGATAGAAATATTTTCTAACATTAACTGCCTTAAGAACATTTTTTTTTCTTCAAACTTATTATAATAGATAATTTAAAAAAATTCTAGGTAAAAATATTTAACACATATAAGTTCAAAACATTCATAATGAGGCCACTTGTGGCGGCCTCAGTCGTCTTGATTATTATTATTACTTTTATGGTGCGTAAAGTTTGTTTAAAGATGAGTAAATTGTTTTATAATATTATTTATAATATTATACTAGTTAATGGTGTATGTAAATTATTTATTTATTGTTATTTTTTAAACATTTACTTGTGTTATTGTACGCTTATTATTCTTATTCGGTAGTGGGACCCGCTAGAAATAACGAGAACGATCGAGCGGAGTGAGGGGTGGCAGTAGAGGAGGGGGGTGACGTCAGCTGACGTGAGAAGGGGAGGCGGCGGCCAGCTGTTTTGCGTGGAGTGTGTGTTTGACCGCGGGCCGCGGAACTATCCGGGGAGAGACGAGAATTGGCATTTCAGCGATGAGCAACTGGTGTTACGTTACGTGATTAATATGGAAGATGACGGGAACGCTACGACACCTTGGGCGAAGCAACATCAGTGGTGGTATACGAGAACGCGAGATTGTGGGCCTAGTGCACGGGCCATCAATGTAGCGCGATGCTAGAGGCGCTAAAAGGTGAGCGGGGTTTACATCCGACCCCGGCGGACACCGACTACAGAGGTATGCTTCTAGAACAAGTAAGTGCGAGAACTGGATTTGTACTTTTCGCCCGGCTGGTATGACTTGCGGAAGACGTGTTTAAAAAAACAGAGTGCGGCGATGGAAATTGCTGGTAGAATTATCTAGACTGAAGGACGTCACTATTTCGTTTTTCCACCCTCCCCTCCTCCGTAATAGACTTTGTGGGACTTTGGTTTATTTTAAGTATAGTGTAAGAGTGTTTGTATGCAAATGTCACCAACGGACGTTAAATTTAATTATAGCAATTTAAATGGTATCTCGAATTGAATTTATAGGTTCCTTCCCTTTTTTACAGTACTTAATGTTGGTCATTTTATTTCTGGTAATTCATTATATATATTACAACTATCACAATAAGTTTTGCAGGGCTGTCGGTCAATTTAGTACGTTAATGATTCCTTTTGCGCACTGGCCAAATTTTAAGCCAGTCCATGCGCGTCTATTGAATTTACTACACTTTCATTATCAATATGTCAGTGGTGACGCGTATACAGGACTGGCGTGGCGAGTGCGGGCGTGTTCAACTACCCCGGTATAAGGGGGGTTGGCCACAATAAATATAAATTTGAAGTAAAAAAATGATATTTTACCGATTTTATTATGTCCTCGATAGCGAAGAGAGGGGAGCCCAAATACAGGATTATGAATTTCTTGAAAAGAATACTATTGAATTAATGTTCCATTATATGTATTCATAAACGCAGGAATAAAACGCAAACAGCTAACTGAACGTTCAAACAAAAAATATATATATATATTTAATTTTACGGTTTTAATCAGTCATAAACTGGGTAAGGAAAATAGTGAGTAGTATGTTTTGGCCGGTACTGGCACAGGGTCCAGGGGGTGGATTGAAGATTGTCGGTCAGCCATATTGGATTGTGTCGTCACGGCGGCCATCTTGGACGAGCGTAACGGGACACAGCGTAACGGGACATAACGTAACGGGACAAGTATATCACAGCGGCCATCTTGGATGACGTCATTTTGTGTTCTCGAACATTCTGGCGATGTGTTTTCCGCCATATAGGATGATGACGTCACCGTTGCAGTTTCCGTTATGGTCGCCATCTTGAAATTTGGACGCCATCTTTAAAATTTTTATTTATTATCCGATTTTAATGAAAAAAATTCCAAAATTCATCAAAAAATTAACTAAATAGAATTCTGATTGATCATATCGATCACCGTCCTAGGTTCGAACCCAGTGAGTGCAAAAAAAAATTAAAAATGGCGACAGGCTCCTTCCTCAATGGTGGATGCAGGCAGACTGACTCCTACCACTTTTTTTCAAAGCATATATATCGTCACCTAGTATGACGTCATGACTGCTATCTTTAAAATCCGTAATTTAAATGCTAGAGATTCGGAAAAAAATTAAAAATCATTAAAAAAATAATCAACCTAATTAAATAATAAAAAATACTTAAAACCACCGTTGCACTTTTCGTAATGGCCGCCATCTTTTAATCAAGAAACTGGAGATCACCATCTTGTTTTCGTCAGCTAGGGTGTGCTGATACCATGTTAGTAGAATTATCTGATCACCACACCTTTGAACTTGACCTTGAAATTTGACCTTGACCTTGAACTTTGACCTTAAAATTTGACCTTTACCTTAAAAATTTGAACATTTACCTTGAAATTTGACCTTGACCTTGAAATTTGACCTTGACCTTAAAATTTGACCTTGACCTTTAAATTTAACTTTGTCCTTGAAATTTGACTTTGTCCTTGTCGACCATCATGGATCCGACATTTTATGTTCAGTACATGCTACCAGGAGCCACCACCTGCCGGAGTACGCCATCTTGTGTGTGTGTACTTGTATTATAGAGTACATTTCCATCTGGATAATTTTATTCTAACCCGCTACAGTGCAGTAATCATTTATTACGGAGTTGCCCCCCGCCATCTTGAAATTCGGCCGCCATCTTGAAATCATGTAATAATGTAGCTCGAAAAGCGGGAAAAAATCCAAAATTCATTAAATAAATCACTCATTAATTTACATATTGATTCGATCGATTCCTGTCCTCGGTTCGATACCCGATCGATGCAATAATGTTTAATTTTATGTAAAAAAATAATAATTTCAATAAACCATGTTCAACATTCGTAAAGAGACTTTAAATCATCTACTACCATCATCCTATCAGACATCAAGACCACCATATTGGAAATTCGTAATTGTAATGCTAGAGATTCGGGAAAAAGTTCAAAATTCATTAAATAAATTTGTAATCCATATAATGATTGATTAAACCAACTAAGGTCCTTGGTTCGATCCCTGGCCGATACAAAACAACTTTAGTTAAAAATAATACTAAAAAAGTTTTAGGTTTGAGAAAATAAAAAACACCACAAGTTCTTTTAAAAAATTTTATTACATAAATTCAATACACTACTACAAGTACAAAAAAACACTGAAAAATTACTAAGGCCTTTTGGATTCCTCGCTTCCAACAGTCTTCTTATTGTACGGACTAAGCCTTTTACATGACTTTAAATGTCTATCCGATCCGGTCATCACCGCAGCCAGAGACGGACTGAAGTTCATATCACTTATATAGTCTCATTAGCCGGTACAACACATGAGTCAAATCAATAACCATGTTCATTATACGTCTCTGAGCATTTTTTATAATGACGATGGAAGCTATCGAGAAGTGAAATTAGTTCATTACACTTATTGCAATGAAATTCTATTCTTTGAACATTATTAGAACAACCGCTTCTTTCATGTCTGCGAGCATTTGAGGTGATAGTAAATGATGCACCACAGTATTTGCACTGATGCGAATTACGCTCTTCATTAATTGAAGTATTCAATGCTGATGAAACTTCAGCTGATGGTGGAACAGCACATATCGAAGTCTCCTCCAGTGTGGTCAGAGGCGTTGCCAACGGGATCTGCTCCAACATCGTCGGCGCTGACGTCATGGTTCCCGTAGTCGATGGTACATCCTCCATCGAGTACGACGTTAAAATCGGTAAAGATGCCATCGAAGTCTCAAGAACAGAGAAAATAAAAAAATGCATAAAAAGTTTCTGCTAACTTGTAAACTTATCATTGTTGAGCAAAGATAGAGTTCTTGTACAAGCCAGAAATTTATACATTTTTTTATTTTTTTAATTTTTTTTATTCATTTATTTTTATTTCAAATTTTTTTTTCCCTGTAATTTTATGATATCAAAGAAAACATGTGGTAATTTTCTCCGAGTACTTCTGATTAATCTGGTCAGTATTATGATGGTTTTCTCCGTGTGCTCCTGATTATTCTTGTCAATATTTTGATGGTTTTTCCCGTGTTCTTGCAATTATTCCTGTGGTTTCTTCAAGTGATTCTGACTATTCTGAGAAACCGCTCTCTGCATGGATTTTTTTTTTGTCTTATGAGACATGTCATTTTATTTGGAGTTACATTTAATTCGATAATTTCTGCTACTAAATCAAAACTTGCAATATTTTTATCAGGAGGAATTAAAATATATCATTACTCAGTCAAATTAATATTACGCCATGAGACATCTGTGGAGCACCAACATGCAAGACGAACTTCCTTTTCCTTGGAGTCTAGCGAAGCCATCCTTCTTTTGCGATCGTTAGTGAGCATCCCGCATCCCGCATAAAAGAACTAAATATTATTTACCTGCAAGCAACATGTGGCGACATCTGTTGTTGAAAAGCAGAACTACGTGCATAAAGTACTTTTTCATGAGATATATTAATTCTCGCTGATGAAATATGAAAAAATTTCTATTTAAGTATTGGATCTAATTTAAAACACTCAATTAATATCCGGCATTAGTCTCAGTAACTAATATGAATTCCGATTTGGGATATGACGCTGTATCGAAAGAACATAGGTGTAAGTTTTGCAGTAAAGAGTTTATCTTAAGAAAGAATAAAAGACAACACGAGAAGAATGACTGTGTTAAAAATCCACTGCGCAATATGATAAGTTGTGTTCGATGTAGCAAGTCGTTTACGCGGAGAGAGAGCCTAAAAAGACATGGCAGAACTTGTAGCGCCAAGCCTGCGTACAAGCTAGAGGACAACGATGAATCTACTAGCCTAAGGACGAGTGATCTGCATTACGACAATAATTTTCTTGGCTCTTCCGATCTCGACAAAGAACTTAAATTGAAGGAGGTTGATGATTTACGGAAGAATGAAGACAATGGAAGAATCCTTAACGTGAAAAGTGAGAATATATTCCAGCCAAATTCAAGTAGATCTTTCCTACTTTGTAAAAATGATGGACTCCTAAAAAGGAAGCATGAAGACGATGAAGACACTTCAACATCATCAACATCGAATTATTACGGTAAATTGGGTGAAGACGATTCCTTCTACGGTGATTGTTACAGTGACTCTGAGGCTGTTGACAAAGACATAGACTATGATGAAGCACCTAAAGCTGCCAAGATCGAAGATTGTGGTGGTGTCCTGAGACCGAAACGATGAAAACGACGTGATATATTAAATAATTCTGATCAAGCTTGTGATGATCACCGTCTCAAACATGAAAGTTACCCTGAGGTTGGTGGTAAAACGGAAGACACCAGAGAACATAATATTTATTATAAACGTGCAAGGAAGATGTGGTAGAAGAGAATGATTACACATCATGGAAAGATCCAAACATATTGGTTGACCGGCTAAGACTTCTACATGGTTCGCTTTGTGCAGGAAACTAATCGTGCATCAAAGAAATATCCTTCATACTCAAGGAACTGAGGAATGCTGGCTACATATAATAATGGCTTGTTTTACTTGTATTTGTATAATGTAAAGCAATAAAATAAATAATTTAAATTATAAGAATTTAATTTTTTTATTCCTTGTATTCTGATTTCTAACTAAGACTTATATCTCGTAACTTGTGCTTCATTTTGCCTTTTTTTTTTTTGTTGATGGAGCTTCCAAATGTGCTGCCTTTTCGATGATGGTGCTTCCAAATGTGCTGTCTTTTCGTTGTCGGTGCTGCCAAATGTGCTGCCTTTTCGTAGTCGGTGCTTCCAAATGTGCTGCCTTTTCGTTGTCGGTGCTGCCAAATGTGCTGCCTTTTCGTTGTCGGTGATTCCAAATGTGCTGCCTTTTCTTTGTCGGTGCTTCCAAATGTGCTGCCTTTTCGTTGTCGGTGCTTCCAAATGTGCTGCCTTTTCGTAGTCGGTGCTTCCAAATGTGCTGCCTTTTCGTAGTCGGTGCTTCCAAATGTGCTGCCTTTTCGTTGTCGGTGCTGCCAAATGTGCTGCCTTTTCGTTGTCGGTGCTTCCAAATGTGCTGCCTTTTCGTAGTCGGTGCTTCCAATGTGCTGCCTTTCCTTGTCGGTGCTTCTAAATGTGCTGCCTTTTCGTAGTCGGTGCTTCCAAATGTGCTGCCTTTTCGTAGTCGGTGCTTCCAAATGTGCTGCCTTTTCGTAGTCGGTGCTTCCAAATGTGCTGCCTTTTCGTTGTCGGTGCTGCCAAATGTGCTGCCTTTTCGTAGTCGGTGCTTCCAAATGTGCTGCCTTTTCGTTGTCGGTGCTGCCAAATGTGCTGCCTTTTCGTTGTCGGTGCTTCCAAATGTGCTGCCATTTCGTTGTCGGTGCTTCCAAATGTGCTGCCTTTTCGTAGTCGGTGCTTCCAAATGTGCTGCCTTTTCGATGACGGTGCTTCCAAATGTGCTGCCTTTTCGTAGTCGGTGCTTCCAAATGTGCTGCCATTTCGATGGCGGTGGTATCTTTTCGTTGTTGGTGCTTCCAAATGTGCTGCCTTTTCGTTGACGGTGCTTCCTATTGTTTTTCCTTTTAGATGGTGCTTCCAAATGTGCTTCCTTTTTTGTTGATGGATCTTCTATTTTTTTAATGTGGTTTTGACTCTATTATTTTATTAAATTGTTCTTGACTTGACTAGCGTTTTATTCATACCAGTTAATGTATATAAACGAGTCCTAGACAGCAGGACGTTCAGTTTTTTACTGCCGTCGACGGTGTACGGATCACCTAGTTTGTTTCTTCTGGTGCATAAGTCGTGTAATTGCCTGTTCTTGAGACTTCGATGGTATCTTTACCGACTTTAACGTCGTACTCGATGGAGGATGTACCATCGACTACGGGAACCATGACGTCAGCACCGACGATGTTGGAGCAGATCCCGTTGTCAACGCCTCTGACCACACTGGAGGAGACTTCGATATGTGCTGTTCCACCATCAGCTGAAGTTTCATCAGCATTGAATACTTCAATTAATGAAGAGCTTACTTCGCATCAGTGCAAATACTGTGGTGCATCATTTACTGTCACCTCAAATGCTCGCAGACATGAAAGAAGCGGTTGTTCTAATAATGTTCAAAGAATACACTTTCAGTGCAATAAGTGCAATAAACTAATTTCACGTCTCGATAGCTTACATCGTCATTATAAAAAATGCTCCGAGACGTATAATGAACATGGTTATTGATTTGACTCATGTGTTGTACCGGCTAATGAGACTATATAAGTGATATGAACTTTAGTCCGTCTCTGGCTGCGGTGATGACCGGATCGGATAGACATTTAAAGTCATGTAAAAGGCTTAGTCCGTATAATAAGAAGACTGTTTTAATCGAGGAATCCAAAAGGCTTTAGTAGTTTGTCAGTGTTTTTTTGTGCTTGTAGTAGTGTATTGAATTTATGTAATAAATTTTTTTTAAAAGAACTTGTGGTGTTTTTTATTTTCTCAAACCTAACACTTTTTTAGTATTTTTTTTAAATTAAAATTGTTTTGTATCGGCCAGGGATAGAACCAAGGACCTTAGTCGATCCAATCATTTATTATATGGATTACAAATTTATTTAATGAATTTTGAACTTTTTCCCGAATCTCTAGCATTACAATTATGAATTTCAATATGGTGGTCTTGATGTCTGATAGGATGATGGTAGTAGATGATTTAAAGTCTCTTTACGAATGTTGAACATGGTTTATTGAAATTATTATTTTTTTACATAAAATTAAACATTATTGCATCGATCGGGTATCGAACCGAGGACAGGAATCGATTGAATCAATATGTAAATTAATGAGTGATTTATTTAATGAATTTTGGATTTTTTCCCGCTTTTCGAGCTACATTATTACATGATTTCAAGATGGCGGGGGGCAACACCGTAATAAATGATTACTGCACTGTAGCAGGTTAGAATAAAATTATCCAGATGGAAATGTACTCTATAATACAAGTACACACACACAAGATGGCATACTCCGGCAGGTGGTGGCTCCTGGTAGCATGTACTGAACATAAAATTTCGTATCCATGATGGTTAAAAAGGACAAAGTCAAATTTCAAGGACAAAGTCGGATTTCAAGGTCAAGGTCAAATTTCAAGGTCAAGGTCAAATTTCAAGGTCAGTGTCAAATTTCAAGGTCAAGGTCGAATTTTAAAGTCAAGGTCAAATTTCAAGGTCAATGTCAAATTTCAAGGTCAAGGTCTAATTTCAAGGTCAAGGTCAAAGGTGTGGTGACCATATAATTCTAATAACATGGTATCAGCACACTAATGCGGACGAAAAAAAGATGGTGATCTCCAGTTTCTTGATTAAAAGATGGCGGCCATTACGAAAAGTGCAGGGGTGATTTTAAGGATTTTTTTATTATTTAATTATGTTGATTATTTTTTTATTGATTTTAAAAATTTTTCCCGAATCTCTAGCATTAAAATTACGGATTTTAAAGATGGCGGACATGACGTCATACTAGGTGACAATATATATGCTTTGAAAAAAAGTGGTAGGAGTCAGTCGGCCTGCATCCACCATTGAGGAAGGAGCCTGTCGCCATTTAATTTTTTTTGCACTCACTGGGTTCGAACCGAGGACGGTGATTGATATTATCTATCAGAATTCTATTAAGTTAATTTTTTGATGAATTTTGGAATTTTTTTCATTAAAATCGGATAATAAATAAAGATTTTTAAGATGGTGTCCAAATTTCAAGATGGCGACCATAACGGAAACTACAACGGTGACGTCATCATCCAATATGGCGGAAAACACATCGCCGGAATGTTCGAGAACACAAAATGATGTCATCCAAAATGGCGGATCCAAGATGGCCGCCGTGATCTACTTGTCCCGTTAAGTTATGTCCCGTTACGCTGTGTTCCGTTACGCTCGTCCAAGATGGCCTCCGTGACGACACAATCCAATATGGCTGACCGACAATCTTCAATCCACCCCCTGGACCCTGTGCCAGTACCGGCCAAAACATACTACTAACGTGCATATATATATTAATAAAACAATTTCTTTGGGTGCAACTAATGTTATAAAAATGTTTAAAAAAATATTTTTCAACTTATAAATTTTTATTCTAATATTATTTACTTTAAGATAAGTTTAATGTGAAATTTTATGTAATGTTGAGTTCTTGTGAATTTGTTTGCTTGAATAAAATAATTCACATAGATATTTTAGGCAGAAAATATGAATCTGTACAATAAAGTGAAAGTTTAATTAAAGCTTCCTGTATACTACAATTTGGTTTTTCATACAGCAAAGAACACAAACCTTAAACAGGCATCACTAACGCTAAAACATGCTAAGGACAACAAATAAATCAATAACCTACTGCCAAATTGACGACATCAATGAATAGTTTTCAGAAACAAATTATAGAAACGCAATGACTGGAGTTATTACATTTATTTATTAAACTTACGAAAAAGTAACTTTTAGGAATCACTTGGGATTTATTAATTATGTAATCAATTGTCTTTATTTTACTTATGAATATAAAAAATTTAAGTATAGACACCTGCTATCAGATTTTGGTATACAATTATAATAATTTATTCTGAACCGCATATGATATAACAATTTAAAAAAGGTTCATTTAATGGTTGTGTATGTTTATTTTATTACAAAAAATTGGTTGTCTGTAAAGTCGGTTTACGGACGATAGTTTAACGTGACAACGTCATAACAAAACATCGATGAAGTGATTGCATACTTTTATAAATCAAATTTAAACATTTTTATTGAATTATCACTATTTTGTATGGATACAAAGAAGGAGTGAAATGAAATCTACAATTTAATTGATAAATTTACTTTTATTTGCACTCATTCATTCAAATATGTTTATTACTTTAACGAAGAGATTATTTTAACTATAACATTTATACATGTTTGCTATTTAACTTCTTCCAATCTGTGTTATTCTGTTAAGGATAGGACGATGATAGGAAAAGTAGGAAACGAATGGGAGTGTTTCAAGTTTAATGTGCCTGGAAAAAGTCAAATCGATGGTTGTTCCAATCGAGTGGAAGAGAGAAAGATGTTACGCAAGCGTACAATGAGCGTAACGGGACACCGCGTAACGGGACAATGTGCGTAACGGGACATATTTCCGTGCGTGCAGCCGGCGTTCATCTATTTCTTAGACGTTGTCACGTCAAAAAGGCAAAATTAATTCTGTTTCGATTTATGTCCAAAGCCGTTTTTACGTTAAATAATTTCGTACAACATTAAAAAAAGTTTAACGTTAGATTTAGTTTAGGTTTGCAGTTTCCTAACATATATTTAATATTTAATATATTTAATACATAATAATTTGAAAATCACAGGCAGACACTTAAATTTAATCTTTTTATTTGTTTGTGTAGTTATTGACGTATTAGTTATATTTTTTTTCATGTTTGCATCAGAAGTTTAGAAGTTGGTTAAACAATTAAAAAACTAAACAAAATCCTCCCATGAAATTGATTCACGCACAGAGTACATTATTAACGGATCACGTATCTTGTCATAAACAAACACCCGGTCACGGTGCGTGTTGCGGACAAAACGGTACGGATAATAGAAGGCGGAAAGCTCTTTTTTTTTTTATCCAGTTGTTTTCAAAGCTCATTATAGTCGACAAACGATTAATTGCCAATATCACGTTGTTCAATACAGTTTTATTCTGTATTATTCTGGTTTACTTTTGCCCCCTCGTGTGACAAGTAAAAAATTTCGGTGGTTTCAAATTGCAACGTGTACATTCAATAATTTAATTTATATTAATTTTTGCCGTCACGTGTTTAAAACAATTTGACTCATTATATTTAACGAAGCAACTAGATTTAACGCTTTTTTATATTTCTTATATGAAAAAAAGAGTAAAAAATATTATTACTGAAAATGAAAAACGAAGGGCTAAACTTAAATAAAATCGGAAAAATAATATGCTTTAGAAAATGTACAAGAGAATTTACGGAGAAAATATTTCGGTGCTTTTTGACGTGAAATTAAAATTGCTTCCATAGTAGGGGGCAATTAAAAAAAACGAATGATAACAAAATCGGGGGATACAGTTTGGTGTTGCAGCTACATATCTATCATCTCCATCCAGAATTTTATTACGCTCCTGGATAGCTAAAGGATCAAAGAATTCGTTACGCTAAGTGAGGACTGTGACGCATCGCGCGTGGTGGAGGGGGTAATTTTGCTGCGTTTCGAGATTTCCATTTATTATAACTTTTGACTCGGAGAATCTACGACGTTCCTTTGAGTTTCAATCGTCAGCTCTCGTCAAAATCTAGCGATTGCACATATGAAACACTTGTGTAAAATAGTTTCAGTGACTATATACGGCGTTAAAATAAAAAATAGTGTATTTTATATTTTGTATAGAAATATTACCTACCTGTTACGTACACGTTAGAGGTGGGTTGTGACAGCAATTTTCGGTATCAGTCCCAACCTGATACTGATACAGCATTGTACCATGTTACAAGTCTCTGATACTTCTGTATCAGACGGTCCCAGGAGGCAACAAAGCTCCGCGTACGCAGACCGTGCGACCGGAAGGAGAATCTGATACATTATTTATCACGCCTGGTAATTCTCTACCTCTGATACTCTCATGCCCGCCTGATACAACCAGTATCAATCAGTTCAACATTCACTGCAGTTCGTCCTGGCCGTGTATCACCATGTTGCGGGCTGTCATGTTTTTTGTTAGTATCTTTATAGTGAAATAAGGAATGGATAAGTGCACGAAAAAGACTTCATTTGTGTGGAATTTTTTCACGGAAAATAATGAGTTTGCTAATTGTAATTTGTGTAAACAAAAACTGAGTTATAAATCATCGACTAATCTGAAGAAACATTTGAAAAAACATTGATATAGTATGCTCACTAATGTACCTATCTGTTTTTTTTTATTTTTAATTTTTGATAAAATCGTGAATTTTTAATGTATAAAAACACTAGTTACTAATTGTTTTCGAAAAAAGATAGTCCATATGTTGATTACATCTGTTATTAGTGTCAACTGAGAATTTATTTGCATTTTCATAGCTGTTAGGTGCACAAATATAAATATTATATCTTGTATTAATGTACTTTTTAATATTAAATTTTCATTAGTTTTATTATTGAACGAGACGGTGCACGCACTGCGCACTGAGCGTACTTTGAAGTAGGACAATAAACAAAACGACTTGTAACCAGGGCTGCCACTCTGATATTCATGAAAAACCTAGATAACCTACAAAAAAAACCCAGACACATGGGTAAAAAACCCAGATGCGTCTAAAATGCTATCGTTGAAAATGTTTGCGTACTAATTCAAAAATATAAACATAACTGGTTTTAATATAAAACAATTAATTACCTTACAAGACTGAAAACGGTTAAATACAACCAATACAAGAAAATTACACTGCAGCAAAATGGCTGTATAAGTAATTCTTGGACCAGCACATATCATAAAAAAACCTACAAATATATACATGACAAAACAAACACCATCACTGCATTCTTTAAACCGGTAATTGTTTTTATAAAACTGCATCATGTACGTTAGTCTTTATTCAGAGTCTGATTCTACAAGATTGGTTTGAAGGTTAATTGTTGCATTGGTTTTGTGTTCTGCAAGCCTCTTTGAAGAATGTGTCTAATTTAATATTCGACTTAGCTTCTTGAAAACTAGTTTTGTGTTTATATGTATTTTTGTGTGTGAAACACATAGACTTGTTTGCATTTATCAAACAGATATTGCAACAGATACAGTAGCTACTACCTTTATTATTGTTTTAGGTATAAAAATAATTAAAATTATAAAAAACCTAGAATTGTTGTAATTCATTATTTAAAAACCCAGAAACCCAAACACCATTGGAAAAATCCAGATCTGGGTGGAAAAACCCATGAGTGGCAGCCCTGCTTGTAACAATATCGCTTTGCGCATCTCCTTCAAGGCTTCAACGCCTTCCCCTACGCTTCCTCCCCTACATTCTTTCCCTTCTTTATCCCTTATTCGTCGTTCCTGCTCCCTCCCCTTTCACAAGCTCCGCCCAAGTGACCGTCATCTGCGATCGGGTACTGCGCTCATTGGCCGTGGTGTTGTTCCAGGTGAATTCTGAACTGATACTAAAGTCTCTGATACTTTTCAAGTGTCCTCGTTTGCCGTTCCTGATACAGGAGCGTATCAGTGACAAAGTATCAGGATGATACTTTTCGACCCACCTCTAGTACACGTATTCACGTACAACACACGGCCGTGTCCATGACACAGCCACACCCCATTTTTGTTTTATCTAAAGCTGCATCTCATCGAAGTTAACTCGGTCCACGGACCTCAGCTCCAATCAGAAGACAAGTCAGGAAGAGTTCCTGGCGTATATGCCTCGCTGCCCCCCCCCCCCCCCCGCCTTATCGTGTGTCACTGAGGCGGATTTTCGCGACAAGACTTCAGCCAATCAGAGCGAGGACACTGTCGTCACCAGAGTCGAACGCGACGAGTAACAAAAAAAAAATTATGTACTAGAAATGAATCGCTTCTTTTTGAAAGGGCATCAGTCATAGGAATCAAACTTTAGGGAAATAACAAAGTATGCCTGAAAATATAGCTTTACTAAATCGGGGGGCACGGCAGTGCCCCCGCCAAGTCGAGCGCGAAGCAAACACTGCCGTACCATCCTTTACTGGAACCATTTCGCCGCATTTTCAGGCCCCTATTTGAGAACCTCTGGTTTAAGACCAGAATGCAGAAATTTTCGTCATTCAGTAAGCTATAAAATCACATACTTAAAATAAAATTTCAAGTCTGTAGGTCATTTAGTTCCGAAGTTAAGCGAAAGCAAAGTTTCGCATCTATGACACTAACTCACTCACTCATGATCATCAGAATAGAACTAGTACTTCCCATAAACTCAGAGAGCTTAAATTTGGTACAAACTATAAAAACTAGGATAATCGAAGATCTGGAGTACCTGGTGACCCTTATTTGAAAACACAAGAGCCCAACCAAACTATTAAAGATCGACATACCGCCTTTACAAAAAATATTCAACTTTTTTTGCCTCTTCATTTGAAGTCAAAAATCGAAAGTCTGAAGTATCTTATGAAGAACCTTCAGCTTGTCTCAGCTGTATTAGAGATATGGTAATGCCCCCTTCTACTATTGGTACATAAAAAAATCGACTGTCATTGCAAAAATCCAGCGTAGTGGGACACATCTTCTAATTTAATCTAGCCTATTGCTTCCCACTGCTGGGCGAATGCCTCCCCTTCTGCTTTTAATACGCATATAAATAAAATTAAAGGAAAACTCTGGATAAGACTAGACTGGCTTTTATACTTATACTTACAAGTTTACAAGAAGAAATAGTCGAACGATTAACTTTATTCTACTCGAAAATTACACAAATTAAATTAACAAATTACACTAAAAATGTTAATTAATTTCGCTCAAAATTTGTTCAAAATATAATTCATTGGACGAAGAGTGGCGGTGATACCCGCACACGTCGCTAGATGGCGCTGACTGTATTTTAAAACGCGTTTACGTTTGTTTTTCCGATAACCTTATATGGCGAAGTGGCAACCGGCCGCGTTACAGTCGTTTACGACATTCTTCTACTGCGCTTGAAAACGTTTGCTAGGGATTAGGAGGGATTATTTGCATTTCGTTGATTTCGCTTATTATTTCGTGAGGTTTGCTAATGTTAATTAGCAGGTTGTTATTATAACAATTCGAAGATTTGAATAGGTTAGGAAATTTATAATTAGTGACGGATTACTGATTATTACTTAATTATTAGATTTAAAAGAACTTTTAATTGAATACTTTATTGAATTGTTTATTTAGTGCTCTTAGTTTTCTAGGTTTAATTTACAGTTAGGCAGTACTTCGAATCGCGTTCGTGTTAATAAGTAAGTACTTTTCTAGTATTCTAGGTTTAGTTTATTTAGGTAGATATTACTTCGTTTCGTTTAAAAATATCATTAATATAGATGTATTTCAGTACTAGGTAGGTAATACCTTTGGTACAAAGTTCATTGATAATTAATTATATTGACACTTGTCTAATAATTAAGAGTTAACGTTTTGTTTATAGTTTGTATAGATTGAGTAGGCTGAGTAAAATATTATCTTTGAGTTTTTTTATTAAGACAAAATAAATCTTAAACATATAGGTTATTATTGTTTTAGTCTAAATATCATCGGTATTTCTGATTTGTTGTCCATATACTAAAGGTCGTTGAGTTTATTTGGGTTTGATTTCGCAAGATAATATCGTAAAAAATGTCGATAATATTAAAAGACGACAATGAACTTAGTGGCTACCAAGTAGTTGGTATGCCCAAAGACGGGTCTTGTCTCTTCCATTCAATATCTTTCTTGGTGTATGGTAGAACTGACTCAACTTGCAGTATCATATCTGCTATAGTTGCATACGTTGCTGAACATTGGGACGAAATGCAAGTGTACATGTGTGATGCTGATGGTGACATATACACGAGCGCGCAATCCTACACGAGCGATATTATGAAACCCACTACCTACGGCTCAGCTTCTGAGCGTATGGCTGCTGGAAAAATCTTTCCCTTCACTTTTTAAGTGTATGAGAACGGTATACTAAGAGGTTCCTTTGGCGATGCTGGCCAAAAAAAGTGTTTACGTTTTACCGGTAGTTACTTAAGCGGCCCCTAGGCGTAAATACCGCGCCGATCTTTCAGAAATTAAACTGTCTAAACCGCCTAAAAGAATAAATAATGAACGCAAATGGGCAATACGAAAAACTGTTGCTACTGTACAAGAATCAGAACCGGAAAAAAAGAAAAGAAAGATTTGTAATAATAAAAAAATTCTCTTAAAAAGAAAAAAATTCAAATAATAAAATGTAATAAAATAATCAATATGCCCACGTTTCTACAAAAAGAAGTGAAATCCCACCAAAAACACTCTGTAAAAAAATTAGCCAAGTCTCGATGGAGCTGCTTGTTTATCTCTAAAAAGTAATGAAATCCAATAAAGTCGTGCCAAGTCTAAGGTTCCTTACTGCGATTTCTTTATTATTATAGTTAATGTTGTGTGACTTGGCCGTTGAAGGGTACACAAGGGTACAAAACCAGATGCTCCATGACACAATTGCACCAATCTGTCGCCAGAACCGCTACCCATTGACGATGGAAAAATGCCACTTGGAAAAAGTTTATTCAATAACCAGTCAATTGTAGGCTTGATAAAGCTGCTTATTTCAATAATACTAATGTGCAGGCGAGCCTGAAACAAACAGTATAAAAAATTATTTCCAGTACAGACAGACTTCTAATCATTGATAGAAGTCCGTCTGTACGTCTATTTTATGTTAGATCGATGGTCGATTTGACGCTCAAAAAAGAAGAGAGCAGAAGTCAGCATTGTCAATGCTGAATGCATGTGTTACACAATCAACAACAGCCTAAAATGAGACACTAGCGTCCAATTACCAATACCAGTATGGGCTATTATCTCGTTTAACAAACAGATATAACATTACGTGTAAACAAAATTGACTTGTACCCACTAACGTATAAAGAATGTTCAACGGCCAAGTCATACAACATTAACTATAATAATAAAGAAATCGCAGTAAGGAACCTTAGACTTTGCACGACTTTGTCTAGATTTCATTACTTTTTAGAGATAAACAAGCAGTTCCATCGAGACTTGGCTAATTTTTTTACAGAATGTTTTTGGTGAGATCATGTTTTACATTTTCCCCTCTTTCTTCATAATGTATGGGACGATTTGAAAACAGTTCGTCCTTAATATAACGTAAAAATAGATTTCTACAGAATTTTGAAAATCATAAAATGATGCCCTTTTAACACAAAAGACAAATTCCTACTAGGAATCAGATCAAAATAACAACATTTACTATTAAATTATATTACCATTGTCTCAAAATACCAATGTAATGTGTCATTTAATATTAAATAGTATAGACATGGTGTATGACAATTTTTCTTTAATAAAGTTCACATTAAGAATCACATAATATTACACTACTCATAATTGTCTGTATGAGACACTGGCCCATCCAAAAGGTCTTTGTTCAGTTGAGACTTCTCCTCTGGTACATATTGTATCAGACGTCTAATATCACTCACTTTGTTTGAGTGCAGAGGAATTTTGAATGCATGTAACTACCCACACGATGCTCTGAACGATGCCCTTCCTACACCAATCATTAGGTCTACGTTTTGTGATCGGGACGAAACATATAACTGAAAATCGTCAATATACTGACTGATGCCCTTTCAAAACAAAGCGATCATAATCTTCTTTTTTTATTTTTTTTATTTTTTGTAAATGGAGCAGAAATATCAAGGTATCTGAACATTTTTACCTTCACGTGAAAACAACTCTATCACTTCAAAATAGTGTTCGCAGTAGTACTGGGCATTTATGTTTTGTGTTGCCCCAGTGTCTCCAATAGTTAAAGCTATTTGTAAACCGTTCCCTGAAAATCATTCCATTATTAACTGAGCACATTATTAAGTGCGATAAAACAAAATAAATTCCAAAGATTGAATATTCGATATTCTTTTTCGTGGTTTATAATAATTATGCTTGAATAAAACACCAATTAAAATGTAAAATGTTGTGCCAATTTTCTAAAGAAATACTCAGTATTATCTCGAAAAATGTTTATCATACATGCAGAAACAACCATAGCGATGTGTTGTATAAAGTTACAATATCATTTTTCTAGTATAAAAAACTTAATCTTGGCGACATGTTTGCGAATAAATCTTTTGTAAATTACAGAAAATGTTATTTTGATCCTACTATTTCGTACAGCAGTACATTATTCTGTATAATTTTATGCTAAATTAGAATTTTTATTTGTTTATAAAATTATATAAATATTCTACTTAAAGTTTCTTTATATAATTTTTAGTAACTTTAAGGCGAATATTTGTGTCGGCTGAAGGAATGTTATCTTGTAGTATACAGTTTACTGTTTGTAAGTAGCCCGCAACTTGAAACTATTTTTTTAGTGCATAGTTCATTAAATTAATAAAAATTAGATTTTTCCCTAACCCTGAAAAAATTATGATTCGATGTTTTCAAGTTAAAAGGTCTTATAGTTTCAGAGAGAGTTTCACTCACCCAATTCCCTAATCCTACCCCGTTTACCCCCCACCCCAAATGAAGTTGATTTCCATAATACCAATTGTTAGCGGATGTTCATAAAGAATTAGGACCATACCTACCACAATTCAAGATCGTAGTTATTAGAGCTCCAGAGAACTGGTGATGAGTAAGTGAGTGGAATTACGCTTACATATAAAGATTAAATATGATTACATTCTAAAATTGTTTAAAACCGCTTGCAAAAACTATAGAGGGAAAATAAATTTGGATTCTTTCCCTTAAGAATATCGTCGTAAAATTACCGGCACAGGATCTGCGTACGTTTGACACGAACTCCTCGTAATCATCTTGGAGTCAATATAAACAAAAATATAAAAATTCCTGTTAAGTGTTCAGCAAATTCACTGTTATTCTTGTCACGTGCATGCTTTGTATATTACCAACATTTAAGTCAGTCCCACATTAACCCACAACTCACTGCAAGCAAAACTCTTCTTACCAAAGTTTCAACACTCAAAGTAAAACTGGCATATTAGATACCAGAACAGAAGGAAAATAACCAAACTCCAAAATTTTTAATGGATGGCAATACATTTACAACAAGATAAAGTATTTTTGACGTGACAACGTCTAATAAATCGATGAACGCTGGTTGCACGCACAAAACATTTTCCCACTACGGATGTCCCACTACGGATGTGTCCTGTTTACGCATGCGTGGCATCTCTCTGGTGTGTTGCGGACGGTACAGAGAACTCGGCCGGCACGTGGCGGCGTACTGCTCAGGTTTCACCCCGCCATGCTGCAGGGATAGGCGGGTCGCGCCGGTTGGATCACGCCTGCGCATGTCGCCACACACGGCTTGGGGCAGACGACAACATAGCGGGGTTCGAGGTTATTGTTGTGCACCACGCCACGGGAGTATATTCGCAAGGAAATGGCGTTCTTACAAGTACGTATTATTTTAATTACTAGTGTAAATCAGTATATTTAAACAGTGTTGTATGAGTATTGTTTTAGCTGTGTAACTAAATATTTATTGCTGGTATGATACTTTTCACGCTTTAGTTTGACATTGGTAATTATTTGTCATGAGTTATTATTTGATAAACTAAATCACTTACCGTATTATAGTTATGAACCCACGAGCTTGTAAATATTTCGAGTCCAACAGAGAATATGCTAGTTAAAAGAAATACAAAAAAAATATCGTGCGTGGAATATTATTAATTTATAACGTCTGAAACAATTGTTTCCAATATGGCCTCGTGGCTGTGCGGTTAGCATCGCTGACTACCAACTTTCATTTCCATTTCTTTGTAACTGTGTATTTTATTGCTTAAATAAATGAGTTTAAAACTTTAAAAAAATCGATAGTTTGACGGATCAAATCCCGGCAGCTGAATTTTTTTTGTACTTGTAAAAATAAATACGGCGCGCACGACACTTCAAAAGTAATAAATATATTTCAATTAATGAATGCAAATAAAAGTAAATTTATTAATTAAATTGAAGATTTCATTTCACTCCTTTGTATCCATACAAAATAGTGATAATTCAATAAAAATGATTCAATTTTATTCATAAAAGTATGCAGTGGTAGATTTTATCATACAAAAGATATAAAATTTAAAAAAAAATTCTCCCTCAAAGAATATAATATTTTTAATGCCTAAATGGTTTTGGTTGCAAAAACCTATTACGGCTCAGTCTCAGGCCGAATATGATATTTCATTTTCTTCTGGATCAATCATTTCATCAATGTTTTGACGTTGTCACGTTAAACTATCGTCCGTAACCCACTTTACAGACAACAATTTTTTTTGTTTCCATTTTTATTTATTCCCTAAAGCAAAACATATTACAAAAAATATCTCTAACAAATGTTTAATATTCCTTCTTCTAGAAATATTAGATACGTACGTTTATTCAATAAATGTGTATTTTACAAAACAAGATACTCCAATTATCTTAGGGCTGTGACAACAATCACTTCAAGTCAAACTAATTTTGTTACCAGCCTGAGTAAAACATGAATAAATTAAAAGAATGGTAAAGAAGAAGAAAACTATTTGAAATATTTAATTTTACAGATAATGTTAAGGTACTTGGAGAGATAAATTAATTTATCTGAAACAAAAACGGGCATCAAAACATTGCAATCGTTAGATCATAAAGTGCAGAAAAGTACAAATAGGTGCACCACGGAAATTATCTTTATGAGCAACTAAGTACAAAACAAAACTAACTCTCGCATATTTTAACATGTGCATTACACAATTGGAAAAAAAAATCCATAGAAATATCATAATAGTACAAGAAAGATACACTAACGAACACTAATATTTCACAGAAGCAAAAAAATCAGACTGATGAAATTACTGGCCATTCCATAAAAGAAACAAGCACAAAAAATACTTAGCTCTCCTAAATCTCAATCGATTTGTAACCCTTCTTCTTCTCTTTGTCTCTTTTAATGCTGTATATGTTGGGTCGGCCCGTGGTTATCATCTCTCTCTCTCTCTCTCTCTCTCTCTCTCTCTGCTAATCTGCTCAAAACCTAGAGTATATAATTAGAGTCCCGGAAATTTCGCGGATTCCTCTGGTCTCAGTATAGAATTCAAAGTTATAGGTGTGCTCGACCCATGTTTACTTTCCCAATGGTTGATTTCTTAGCGAGAACATTTTTATCCTTTTTATTTGGCACTACCTGATTCGCTTACTTCTCTCCTAGCTGGGACATCGTTGGCTCACGGTCGTAGAGGGGCGTGTTCAGATAACTGCGGTCCAATCATGAACACAGTGCGACAGTGTGGAGGTTTGCATTCTAGCTTGCGACTAAATGAATGCGCGAAAATTCCGTGGCTCTATATATAATATATATCCCTTTGCCTCATGATACCCCTCAATCCATCAATCCATATGGATGCCTATGAAGATTCGGAACGTCGCGTCGGAGAAGCAATTGAAACCTTGTAACTGGTTCTAAAGGCGTTGGACTTTCTAAAAAAAAAAAAAAAAATTTGTGAACTTCATATTTTTTTTCTGAAAACAGCATAATTTTTATTTTATAATTGGTTCTGTTTTGTAAATTATATTTTTTTTAAGTTTTCCGGGTGGCATTTCTACTATAACTTTGCAATAGTTACTTTAATAATGTATTTAAAAATCAGAAATTTAAAAATAAGTAAAGTTCGTTTATTTTTTTGTGGAGCTTTAAAGCGTCTGACAAAAGTTCTGGTCCATAATAAGTATCTGACACTCTTGATACGACTTCAGAATAATATTCTACAAATATATATAAAAATCAGCCATATAAATTAAAGTTAAATAACTCTTATTTTTAGTTAAATTTCTCGCCTGGTACCTCCCCAGGTGACAGGGCAAACTCCACAAGCAAGCAGGTAATCAAAGCACACGATACGTACTGAGAACCTAAGGTTTCATCTCTGTGAAAATATGTTATGTCTAGAGACCGGAAAATTTCGCGGATTCATTTCACGATATGCTAGAATCCAAACAACTGTACCTTTATATTGATTTTGTGATTGGCTTACAGTTTATCTGAAGGACTTTGAGCCAATGGAAAACCTTCAACCAAAAAACTATCGAATCGCAAGCGTCCCAGTTGACGGGTGTCACGAGTCAATAGCCAATGAACAAGTGACATTTGCCTGAGTGTGTAGGGGGTTGTGGAGTCTATCCTAGAGGTCATCGAATGCGCGATTTTTTCCAGTCTCTACTTATGTCTTATCGCTCTGGGATCTTGGACTATACGTTGGTATGTTTAATTGACTTGCGCTGAAGTTGGCATCACTTACTTCCTGATCAGTGAACACTATCATATTTAATTTTTTTTAAAGTGAAAACTTCTATGGGAAGGTTTAGATAGGGAGTAAATATTCATGTGAGTCGCCATTGACATGGTCACGTGACGTGTTAACGATAACACTATATCTGTTCCTATTAGTATAACTAATTGCGCTTTTAAATATTAAGTATACGATTACTGTGCAGTAATAAGTGAGTATAAAATATATTAATATTCTCATATATATATATTTGAATAACGAAGGAAATGGAGTCTTTGTAGCAATATAACCTGGAAATTAAGAATATCATTATTTATTTTTTTAATACCTTAAATTACTATGCAATGCGTATTTTATAGTAATTTAGGTGTTATTTTACTAACGTGATAAAACAAATATGCTGTGTGATAATATTTTTTCTTAAAAAATTGTGAAAAGGTTTTCACTTCTGTCGGCAGTCCTCATGACTAGAGACCTGCAAAATTCGCGGTTTCGATGGCCTTCAGGATAGACTGCACATACCCCTGTACACTCGGGCAAATAACGCAAGTTCATTGGCTGCCGACTTGTAAGTCGTCTCGGCTGGTTCGTCTGTGATTCGATCCTTCTTTGGTAGAGGGTTTATAACTGGTTGAGATTCGTTCAGATGAACAGTAAGCCAATAGCAAAATCATCTAAGAGGTATATGTGTTTGAATTCTAGCTTATCGCCGAATGAATCCGCGAATTTTGCAGGTCTCTACATGACTGCTTGGAATTTTTTTTGTATTTATTGAACATAGTTTAAGGTATATTTTATTTTTTTGAAGTATTTATTCTGTCAGCAGCCTTAACGTGTGGGCGTGTCGGAGCGCGGGACTACTTTCTTGCGCGCGGACTGGTGCGTGCTACGGGTTGGGCGGAGTGGTTTGTGGGACTCGATCGCCAGTCGCGCTACGAAGCGCCTCGGGCCTGCTGTGGCTACGAGGGTTTGTGGGCCGTGTAATAAAATAAATCGCATTGGTTTGCAATACGTCAGTTCTCTACCAGACGTCGGTGCATTAACCCCCCGGAAAGCGTAAAATTTATTCCTAGTATTGACATGTGCTGAAGCGATTTTTGAGGACAGCATTTCGAAAATGGAATTGCACTAGTACCGGACTTTCCTGCTGAGGCCATACTCGCTACCTTCCGATGTACGCATTGCAGAACCGAGATATCTGTACTTTACCTTCGCAGTCGTTTATACGTATAAGAGGTACCTACTCTGACAAGGACGGATGGTACGCAGTGAACGACGATGTAAATATTGTTACGATTTACCGCGGGGTTCGTAAAGGATAGCCCAACTAAAGATTTTATCACTAAACTGTTTCATTGATGGCCACTACTTATGTCACAGTTAATCTTATGAAATTGCCAAATAATCAATTGTACTTAAAAATGTTGCTTCACCAGTCACTCGGTTCTTACAATCCACACACCTCGCTGGGCCGCACCTCTGGCGCAACTCTCGCCGCAGCACCCCTCGTGGGTCTCCGTCACGGGACTCCGTCGCCGCACTCCGCCGCGCCCGCGACACTATCGCCTGGAACTGAACTCTCTGCCCTGGAACCTTCGTCCAGGGACTTCGCCACTCTGCCGCACCCACGGCACTATCACCCCGGAAACTCCACCGCGGGAAAGTTCTCCCCTGAACTCTCACTCAACTCCACTAAAACTCTCCCTGAGGTCGGCATCCCCCGGCTTTTATATCAGCCCAGACACCTTCCAGAAATCACGAGCGCGGCTGGGACCAGTCGCGTCATTCCGCGCCGGCCCGACGGCAGAAATCTCTCGAAACACATGTCGGCGGCTGCCAGCTGTCAGATGTGTCAGATGTCTAGCTATCAGCGCCGCGCGGGGAGTGGAGTACTGGAGGGAGGGGAAGCAGCGACACAGGTGCGCATGGCACATCTCATCTCATCACATCTCAGGCGGCAGCCTGTCAGCCAGCTAGCGCTGCACCTGCGTGTGACGCGGCCTTGCCTACTTTCGTAACGTTATCAATTAATGGTATTCAAGGAGACGGGATGCGTGAGACCCGTGTTAACCGTTGCGGCCAAGATCCGGAGTGTGGACTCTGCATACGCGGCGAGGGATCATGCGTGCATGCCGTCTCGCGCTAATGGACTGCGCGCGCCCGTGTGACATGGAGGCTTCAGCCAGACCCGCGATTAAGCAAGTGAAGTGTCGTCGGCCCGTATCCCGTTAGGCCCCTGCCATAACCCTTAAGGGTGCGCCTCACATTTCAGGTCAAATTTTATATTTACAGTAATTACTAGGGGCAGGCATTTTTCGTGAATAAAGCTGAACGCCTATTAGACTGCAACAAGGTAAACGCGCACCGGTGGTTTCTTCCTTGTGATTGGCGGCCGCCTGCGAGAGAAATAGTTGCCATGTTTGGCTGAGCCACTCAGGACGCGTTTGCTTCCGCAACGAATTACTGTGATTGGTGTTTTAACAATCGTCAAGCACCTGAAATAAACGCACCCAATCACGAAACACAGACGATGCTACAGTGTATTAACTTTCAGCTAGTCTCGGAATCTTTACCGCGAATTGTGCATGGCCCTAGATATGATAATTGAGTCCAAAGGAAATAATTAGAGACTGGAAAAATTCGCGGATTAATTTCGCGATATGCTAGAATGCAAATAATTGTATTTTTATGCAACTTCTTCCATTGGTTCGCTGTTAACCTGGAGGACTGTGGTCCAATTATAGATCCTCAGTCAAAGCAGTATCGAATCACGAGTCTCCCAATTGAGACGCCTCACATGTCAGCAGCCAATGAACAGGCGACGTTTGCCCGAGTGTGCACAGGATCGTGGAGTCTAGCCTGGAGGTCATTGAACCCGAGAATTTATCCAGTCTCTAGAAATTATGAATGCACACAAAAGTTTCAAAGATCAAGAGTTATTTATGAAACTGTGTGTACGGAATGGGAGATGGGGGTACAGTCCGGTGCTGATGGAAGTAAAAAAAAAAAGTGTCGTCTCAGGCAGTGCCTCGAAGCAGTTATTGGAATTCCATAAAACACCGCGGACCGGACAGTGGCAGTACTCGGGATAATGGAAATAAACGTCGTTGGAAGCGGGGTCACAGGACGCTAAATCTTCCCTAACTCCGCCCCCTCCCTTCACTCCTCCTCACTCACAACTCCTTTTTTTCCATCCCCGATACTTTCCCCGAGACGAGAGCTCGTCTCGTATACTTCCTCCCGTTACGTCCTGGCTCGCGTTGAAAAGTTCCGCGCGCGAAACGTACTTTATTGTGAACTATCTGCCCTCCTTCCCTTTCCCCTTACCTTTATTTTTCGACTGTTATTAGGTAAAGTAACTCCTAGTTCGAGTCGCCAGTCTGAGTCTCTCTCTCTCTCTCACTCTCTCTCTCACTCTCTCTCTCACTCTCTCTCTTTCTCTCTCTCCCTCTCACTCTCTCTCCCTCACTCTCTCTCTCTCTCTCCCTCTCACTCTCTCTCTCTCTGCTACAAACACGCCTCATCGAGCAAAACTCTTTTTTTTCGCACGATCACGTGCTTACTGATTTCCGCCATGCGTATTCACTGTTACAAATCATTACGTGAAACCACTTAACTGGCGATCTCCGGGAAATTAAAGCAATGAAAACCGAATCGGGAAACTGTATAAGTTATTTCATACGACGGAGAACAACTTGATGTGTATCAGTGGGGGCAATTATTTTCCTGCGATAAAGATTTCAGGACTTGTTGCTTGTTAAATCATTGTAGCATCATCTGTGTTTAGTTACTGGTTGAGTTTCCTTCATGCACATGTCTCGTCTAGGTACATGAACTACAGCCACTCTTTGCGGAAGCAAACCCGTCCAAATAAGAAAATGGCTTCTCTTTCAGACAGCCACCATTAAAAGGAAGAAACTACAGGCGCGAGCATAACTTATTGCATAACTTATTTGCAGCGGGTTGATGATATTTTTTTTTTCAACCGCCTATATGTACATCAGTTGCATAGCTCCTTGTTTTTCTCGTTCAAAATAACAGTCCCTCTTCAACGCAGTTTAAACCAATCTCAAACCACTGCAAAACAGCTAACTTTCAATTACACAGTATCATCACAAAACCATTATCGTAAGTGTGTACAAACATTCTCATGGAACAAAAGACATTTATTTCAATAAGTATTGCTAAAAAACGGTTTAATAAATTTATGTTCAACTGAAAATAGGTTAGT
Organism: Bacillus rossius redtenbacheri; assembly: GCF_032445375.1. Lineage (NCBI taxonomy): Eukaryota > Metazoa > Arthropoda > Insecta > Phasmatodea > Bacillidae > Bacillus > Bacillus rossius. Next base: position 2,711,708 of record NC_086344.1, on the reverse strand, counting down.
AATCTATATTGACGAATTCTAAAATTATATAGTTCAAAAAGTTTATTTAAAAAGTTGAGTTGACTAATTTTAAAAAAAACTTGTTGAATAACTTATAAACTAAAGGTATAACTAAAGGAAAATAATTCTAGAATGAAAATGCTAAATACGCGTTGAGTTTCTTAAACGTTTTTCAAGCTGAGTAAAATCTATCGTGCCTAAATATTTAACCGTGAGATGCTAGGTGCTTAATGTCTTTAAGTTGGCTGAAATACCTTTCTACCTCTAACTTCAACCTTCAAAAAGAGTTTTTCAAATGGTTTCTTAGCGAGAACATCTTAATTGGCAATCAATACCTAGAGATAGAGACCTGAAAAATTCGCGGGTTCAATTCGTGTTAAGCTAAAATTCAAATAATTATACCTTAGTGCTGCTTCTGCCATTGGTTCACTGTTAATCTGGAGGACTGAGGGCCAATTAGAGACCCTAACTCATCGAAGTGTCGAATCACAGGCCACCCAGTCGAGACGACTCACAAGTCAGCAGCCAATGAACAGTTGGTATTCGCCAGAGTGTGTAGAGGATATTGGAGTCTACCCTGGAGGTCATTGAACCCGCGAATTTTTCCGGTCACTAGCAATACCTGATTCGCCTACTTCACTCCTGGCTGGGCCTCGTTGGCTCACGGTCGTAGAGGAGCGTGACCAAATAACTGCGGTCCAATCAAGAACGGAGTGCGAGAGTGCGAAGGTTTGCATTCAACCTTGCGAATCAATAAAAGAGCGAAATTTCCGTGTCTCTAATCATGGGTATCAAACGACGCGTTCGTTTGAGAAACGGATACAAAAAAAAAGGGTGAATGGCTTCCTCCTTCATCACGACAACGCGCCGTGCCAAACCTCGCTTCTGCTCCACGAGTTTTTGGTGAAACAAAAGATTCCTGTCTGTCCACATGCAGACATGTTTCCAAGCATGGAATCAACATTGGAATGAGTGCACATCGCTATCCAGGGAGAGTATTTGAAACAGATTAGTAGAGACCTGCAAAATTCGCTGTTTCCATGGCCTTCAGGATATACTGCACATACACCTGTACACTCGGGCAAATAGTGCAAGTTCATTGGCTGCCGACTTGTAAGTCGTCTCAGCTGGTTTGTTTGTGATTCGATCCTTCTTTGGTTGAGGGTTTATAACTGGTTGAGATTCGTCCAGATGAACAGTAAGCCAACAGCAAAATTATCTAAGAGGTATATGTGTTTGAATTATAGCCTATCACCGAATGAATCCGCGAATTTTGCAGGTCTCTAGAGATTAGTTAAAATTGGATGTACGCTTATTACTAGAAGCATGCATATTTTGCGAAAATAATTTAAAACATGTTTTTTTTTTTTAGAGATAAAGCACTGAAGCATCGTCAGTGTTTCGCAATACGTAGAGTTTCTTTCAGGTACATGTCTGCTGCCAGTATAACCTACCACAACAATTCAGAGCGAAAGCAAACGCGTCCAGAATGGTCCATTCAAATAAGGCAATGCCTTCTCTTGACAATCACAAGGAAGAATCACCTGACGTGGGCAGTCTAATGGGCCTTCAGATTTTTTCGCAAAAAATGTCTGCCGCTAGGAATAGATCCTTGCAGTCTAACTGCTGACCGAAAGAATCCATGAAATTTCTAGTTCTCTCGCAGGGTTTTTCTCTTTACCCAATTTTCTCTTAATTGGAAGTTATTTTTTTTAATAATAAAAGAATAAATACTTGAAAGTATACTAGTAATCAGATTTTTAAAATGCAAAGATAATTAACCTTTATTGCCGAAATTGTTTTTGTAATAAGCAATGAAAACCACATTAACTTTTCAATTCACTTTATAAACAGTCGACGAAACAGTTCACGTGTAGATGTAAGTTGTGTGCTGCCGCTGTCTTTCTTCTCTTCGGACGCATAGGCCAATCGAGTGGAAGAGAGATAGATGCGGCGCAAGCGTACTATGAGCGTAACGGGACACAGCGTAACGGAACAATGTGTGTAACGGGACACAGCGTAACGGAACAATGTGCGTAACGGGACACAGCGTAACGGAACCATGTGCGTAACGGGACACTTTTTAGTGCGTGCAGCCGGCGTTCATCGATTTATTAGACGTTGCACGTCAAAAAAGGTATTTCATATGTACAAAAATATTCATAGCCATGTGTTGCACGAAGTTGATATCTTTCTTTAAGCATTACAAACTATTTCTTGGTAATTGGTTTCCGAAGGAACCTTTTGTAAAATTACATTTACCCAATTAACTCAAAGTGTAGCAACGGAACTTGCAACAGAGTCGCTAAGCAGTGATTGTTAACTTCAGCAAGCGTCTAATGACTTGCTGTCGTTTTTTGTAGAACCATAGGTACATTTAAGGTAAGAAATTTTTTTTAAAGGCAAACTGTGGTCAAATTTGTTTTTAAGTGATGTTCCTTGGCTTGTGGTTCCTAACCACGTCGGAAGCGAAGAGTTCACCTTCGTTTCGGTTGGAATTGGAGTCGCCATCTTCAGGCACTCAGTCACCTGCTGCCACCCTGAAGATGGTGACTGAAATTCCAACCGAAACGTCGGCGTATTCTCAGCTTTTGGTTGCGGTTAGAAACTCGGACGATGGCTGCGAAAGCCTGCGAGCTTCTTTCTTTTTTTTTTAAATCCAAGATGGCGGTGTGAGGCACAAGCGACGAGCTGCTTTTTGGGCAATAAACTCGGGCTGAGTGGGACAGTGTTAGATCTCTTCTCCCCCTTCTCGGGCATTCCTCTCTTCCCGGGCTTATTTCCTCTGGAGGCCACTTGAAGCAATCGAAGCACCAAGGGTTCGCCGGGGTCGTGGTGGAGGGGGGGGGGGGGTGAGGTTCCCCAAGGACCATAGCGGCCCTTCAACCCTTCGCCCTTCGTCGAACCCCATCCTAGCTCGTCCCGCGGCCAAGGGGCCTCTGCGTGAATTTTAGCACTTTTTCCTTTATTATTTCCCAAGAGAAAACAAAATATCTTAGGGGAGACTCTTTCTGTGTCTGTGTATAAACTGATAAAAAAATTTATTTTGGCCTCAACCGAATACTTCATTGAGTTTGGCCAAAAAAAAAAACACATAAGATTGTAAATAAGAGTCTTGCTTTTCAATTATAAAACTGCATGAACTAAACAAAAAAAAATATTATTGTATTTTTCAAATGTAATTTTTTTTAAGACATGCATCATACTTAGTTTAGCCAATAAATTATTTCATACTAAACTAACGTAATGCAATGTAAAGGTTTTTTTTTTTTTGTAAATGAAACACAAAACTTCATGTTAAAATTATAGATATTTGTAGATTGGTACATTCACATAAAAACAACTGGATCACTAGATAAACAACGGTTTTTTTTAGTAACCGACTTCAAAATACCTAAAGGTAGCATAAGTTCACTCAGAGAAATACACCAAATTAATATTTAATTTTTTTTTTAGTTTATTGTATTTAGGAAATTATTGTTAATTGTGTGATTATTTTTTGTTTAATAATTTATAAGTCATTTCCAAGTAAAATATCAGAGCGTGTATTATTCTCTAAAAGAGATAGAAGTGAAATGTCCCTGGCATTTTAAACCTCAACTAATTATGAGTAAAATTATTAAATATCGGCATTGAAATTTTAATCTCTTCGTACACAATGAAGTTTCAATTCAAAAGAACGCTATATATGTTAATGATAGTCACTAAATTTTAACGATTGTTTAATACCAGCTTTAATGCCAGTTAGGTAACAACTGTCGCTAGGAGCGAGGGAGTAGTGGTTGCCATGGTTACCAGAAAGTGTCCGGTATTTAGCTCTGTAGTCACTGCTTAAGGCATAATTTACGTTGTTTGTATGTGCTTGCGATAAATAATGGATGCTATATATATATAATATTATACAAGTAAGATATATTATTTATATGTTTTACTAGGCATCGACTTCAAAATTATAAACCAATAAATAATTATTCAATAAACAATAAGAACCTAATTACAATAAACTGGAAAAAACAATACAATATTTGTTTGGTATATAAACCATATATTATTTTTTTTTTGCTTTTTAGTGAACTTATGTTACTTTTCGGTTTTTTGAAATAGGTTTTTTAAAACGTTAATTTTTAAAATTTTAGTGCTGGGTAGACATTGTAAAGACACTGTTATCTAATGAGGAAACAACGGCTTATTGAAACTGAAAACGAAAAATGGAAACACTTAGAAAAGAATATAAACAGAAATAAATAAAAAATGTAAGAATGGAAGTACACACGAGCTAGAAAATAGATTGTCGAGTGTGAGAGTTCATGAGTTAAATAAATTAATAAACGAAAGTCAAGAAGTTAGAGACCATTGATTCACCATGACACGTGATAGTTGAACAAATGCAGATGTTGAGCACCGTGCTCATCGACTCAGTTCAATTCGCAGGCGACAGGCCAGCGAAACAGAGGAAGAATGTGCTCATTGGCTTAGTCGAATTCGCGAGCAATTTTATAATGAATCAGAGGAAGAACCGTTCTCATCGTTTAAATTTGATTCATGAGCGGCTAACAAATGAATGTGATGAACAGTGATAACATTTATTAAGCGCATTACGTAATTATTCCTCACAGAAGGTGCTTAATCAAACGTTAGAAGGAAGGGACAGTCGATTTAAAAAATGTAAGACAAGCAGCACACCGTTCATGAAAGATATTAAGAGTTGAACAATTTCAAACAGCCTCTAACTTTTTTTCAGATGTACCATGTGTCGTATGCAAAAAAATTAGTTAATCTGCAACAGCGTGTTAATTTGCCTCCAGAAGTAGTTTCAGTCATTAGGATAGTCATGTGTTCTCGATGCTCAAATAAGTACTATTAATAACGTTATTTTCCACAGTAGTGTCAAAAAAGGGCTTCTGCGCCAGGCTTCAGGCTGATGGTTGGGTTTCAGTCTGTGGATCGTGACGTCACGGCGGCCATCTTGGATGACCTTGAACCTTCTCCTTGAAAATTTGCCCAAAGTGACCCAAAATTGGCCCAATATTCGCACAAATTCCTCAAAATTTACAGTTATTTGAAACAACAATCCTCAAAAATTACACAAATTTTTACCAAAACTTCTTTAAAATTTCCCTATTTCAAGGTAAAAATTCCCGTTTCGAGGGAAACTCTTCCGTTTTAATCCTTAAAAAGGCCAATGGCTTCAAAAGTCCGTATTGAGGCTTAAGAACACATATCTACAAGCCTCCCTTAGCCTTCGAGGTCATGACCTTGACAATTAGAACGACATAACCACCATTTTGAATCATGACACTGTTGCAATTCTCAATACGCCCACCATCTTGAAAATACGTAATTGGTATGCTAGAAAAATGAAAAAAAAAATCCATAAAATATTTAATTAATAAATTTTTTTACCAAAAATTATTATTTAAAAATACCATTGCACGTTTAGTTACGACCGCCATATTGGATTCTAGATCGTTGCAATTTTCGTTACTACCGCCTTCTTGAAAATCCATAATTTTTATGTTAGAAAATCGGAAAAAAATTTTAAATTTATAAAAATTTAATGAAAATTTAAATAAAAAAACTCCGCAACCTTGGATTATGACGTCACGGTCACCATCTTGAAAAACCGTAATTATTATAAGATTTAAAAATTATAAAAAATTAATTCATCAAATTATAATAAAATATAATTTTAAAAACGCACTTAAATCATGGAGTATCGGTTGAAACCCGGCAAAGGGGAAAAAAAATTTACGATAAATTCTTCCTCCACGGAAGCCGCCAGCAGACTGACCTCCCACAACTAATGCCAAGTTATATATCGACAGCTAGTATGATGTCACGTCCAACATCTTGTTTTCGTATGCTAGAGGCCGCCATCTGATTTCAGTTTGCTAGAGTGATCTGCTGCCATGTTAGTTTAATTTTTACCCGCTAGAGTGCAGTAATTATTTATTATTACTGTGGCGCCCCAACATCTTGAAATTTGGACAGTTGAGCCCACTCTTCCAGCAGAGATGGAGATTTTAACGCCTGCGTCTTCAGCAGTAGAACAATAGATAGTAGTATACGAATGTATTTCCGGGCGCAGGCTTCAGGCTGTGGTGTCTGTGGTGTTTTCCGCCATATTGGATTGTGACGCCACGGCGGCCATCTTGGATGGTTGTGACCTTGACCTTTGACCTTGACCTTGACCCCGTCGGCCATTTTGGATCCGCCATCTTGGATCCGCCATCTTGGATGACGTCATTGTGTTCTCGAAAATTCCGGCATTGTGTTATCTGCCATTTTGAATGATGACGTCACTGTTGCAATTTCCGTTACGGCCGCCATCTTTAACTTTTTTATTTATTATCCGATTTTAATGAATTTTTTTTAAAAATTATAAAAAAATTCAAATAATAAAATTTTAATAAAATACTTATAAAAATATATTTTTACGACACGGAGCTCGGAGTCCTCGGTTCGAACCCGACTAGTGCAAAAAAAATTAAAAATGGCAACAGGCTCCTTCCTCAATGGTGGTTGCAGGCAGACTGACTCCCACCACTTTTTTCAAAGCATATATATCGTCACCTAGTATGACGTCATGTCCGCCATCTTGTCTTCATTGCTGGAGACCACCATCATGTTTTCGTCGGCGAGAGTGCGCTGACACCATGTTAGTTTAGTTCTTATCCGCTAGAGTGCAGTAATCATTTATTACTGTGACACCCGCCATCTTGAAATTTGGCCGCCATCTTGAAAATCCGTAATTATTTAGCTAGAAATTCGGGAAAAGTTCCAAAATTCATTAAATAAATCACTCATTAATTTACATATTGATTCGATGGATTCCTGTCCTTGGTTCGACCCTCGATCGTTACAATAATGTTTAATTTTATGAGAAAAAAAATAATAACTTCAATAAACCATGTTCAACATATTTAAAGAGACTTTAAATCCTCTACTACCATCATCCTATCAGACATCAAGACCACCATATTGGAAATTCGTAATTTTAATGCTAGAGATTCGGGAAAAAGTTCAAAATTCATTAAATAAATTTGTAATCTATATACTGATTGATTAGATCGAATAAGGTCCTTGGTTCGATCCCTGACCGATACAAAACAACTTTAATTTTAAAAAATACCACAAAAGCGACAGGTTTGAGAAAATAAAAACACCGCAAGTTCTTTTAAAAAATTTTATTACATAAATTCAATACACTACTACAAGTACAAAAAAACACTGACAAATTACTAAAGCCTTTTTGGATTCCTCGGTTCAAACAGTCTTCTTATTGTACGGACTAAGCCTTTTACATGACTTTAAATGTCTATCCGATCCGTTCATCACCACAACCAGAGACGGACGGAAGTTCATATCACTTATATAGTTTCATTAGACGGTACAACACATGAGTCAAATCAATAACCATGTTCATTATACGTCTCGGAGCATTTTTTATAATGACGATGTAAGCTATCGAGACGTGAAATTAGTTTATTGCACTTATTGCACTGAAATTGTATTCTTTGAACATTATTAGAACAACCGCTTCTTTCATGTCTGCGAGCATTTGAGGTGATAGTAAATGATGCACCACAGTATTTGCACTGATGCGAAGTACGCTCTTCATTAATTGAAGTATTCAATGCTGACGAAACTTCAGATGATGGTGGATCAGCACATATCGAAGTCTCCTCCAGTGTTGTCAGAGGCGTTGTCAACGGGATCTGCTCCAAAATCGTCGGCGCTGACGTCATGGTTCCCGTAGTCGTTGGTGCATCCTCCATCGAGTTCGACGTTAAAGTCGGTAAAGATGCCATCGAAGTCTCAAGAACAGGCAATTACACGACTTATTCACCAGAAGAAACAAACTAGGTGATCCGTACACCGTCGACGGCAGTAACAAACTGAGCGTCCTGCTGTCTAGGACCCGCTTATATACATGCACCGGCTGGAATAATACGCTAGTCAAATCAAGAACAATTTATTATAATACTAGAGTCAAAACAACATTAAAAAAATAGAAGCACCATCAACAAAAAAAGGAAGCACATTTAAAAGCACCATCATCAAAAAGGAAGCACATTTGGAAGCACCATCATCAAAAAGGCAGCACATTTGGAAGCACCAACAACGAAAAGGCTGCACCATCATCAAAAAGGAAGCACATTTGGTAGCACCGACAACGAAAAGGCAGCACATTTGGAAGTACCGTCAACGAAAAGACAGCCCATTTGGAAGCACCGACAACGATAAGACAGCACATTTGGAAACACCGACAACGAAAAGGCAGCACCATCATCGAAAAGGCAGCACATTTGTCATTAGCACCAATATTCATTGGCTCCAATATTCATTGGCTCCATTATTCATTGGTTCCATCAGTCTATTGATTCCATCAGTCTAGTGACTCCATCAGTCATTGGCTCCTACAGTCATAGGCTCCAACAGTCTTTTGTATCATCAAATCCAAATATATTCGGCTAGAATTCTACGTGTCTAAGAGACTATGAGGCCACAAGGCTACGAGTCTTAAAAAATCTAGCTGGTTAAGAGTTATTCATGACCGCGAGACTGCATGACTAAACGAGCTCATGGCTACGAAACTACAGTTCTATGAAGCTACATGGATACAAGTCTACTCGGCTCCAACACGCAATGTACACACAGTACACACAGGAAACGGAACGTACACACAGTACACACAGGAAACGGAACGTACACACAGTACACACAGGAAATTGAACGTACACACAGTACACACACAGGAAACGGAACGTACACACAGTACACACAGGAAACGGAACGTACACACAGTACACACAGGAAACTGAACGTACACACAGTAAACGGAACGTACACACAGTACACACACAGGAAACTGAACGTACACACAGTACACACACAGGAAACGGAACGTACACACAGTACACCCACAGGAAACTGAACGTACACACAGTACACACACAGGAAACTGAACGTACACACAGTACACACACAGGAAACTGAACGTACACACAGTACACACACAGGAAACGGAACGTACACACAGTACACACACAGGAAACTGAACGTACACACAGTACACACACAGGAAACTGAACGTACACACAGTACACACACAGGAAACGGAACGTACACACAGTACACACACAGGAAACGGAACGTACACACAGTACACACACAGGAAACGGAACGTTCACACAGTACACACAGGAAACGGAACGTACACACAGTACACACAGGAAACGGAACGTACACACAGTACACACAGGAAACAAAACGTACACACAGTACACACAGGAAACGAAACGTATACACACAGTACACACAGAAAACGGAACGTACACACAGTACACACAGGAAACAGAACGTACACACAGGAAACGAAACGTACACACAGTACACACAGGAAACGGAACGTACACACAGTACACACAGGAAACGGAATGATCACACATACATTAGCGGAAACACACAGGCTTAGTTGGAAATCAGAATACAAGAAATAAAAACATTAAATTTTTACTTTCAATATTTAATTACTTCTCAACATTACACAAATACAAGTAAAGGAAGCCATTATTGTATGTAGCCAGCTTTCCTCAGTTCCTTGAGTATGAAGGATATTTCTTTGATGCACGAATAGTTTCCTGCACAAAGCGAGCCATGTAGAAGTCTTAGCCGGTCAACCAATATGTTTGGATCTTTCCATGATGTGTAATCAATCTCTTCTACCACCATCTTACTTGCTTGTTTATTATAAATACTGTTAATATCACAATCGTCCCAGTGATCATAATAAGCATTATCAGATTTATTTATTATAACACGACGTTTCCATCGTTTCGGTCTCAGGACATCGCCACATTCTTCGATCTTGTCAGCTCTAGGTGCTTCATCACAGTCTATGCCTTTGTCAACAGCCTCAGAGTCACTGTAACAATCACTGTATAAGACATCCTCTTCACCCAGATTACCGTATGAATTCGCTATCGATGATGTCGAAGTGTCTTCATCGTCTTCATGCTTCCTTTTTAGGAGTCCATCATTTTTACAAAGAATGGAGGATCTACTGAATATAGGCTTGAATGTATTCTCACTTTTCACGGTGTTGATACTTCCATTAGTTTCAGTCTTCCCGAAGCCATTAGCATCCTTCAATTTATGTTCTTCCTCACGATCGGGTGAGCTAATACCATCACGCTCAGGACAAGGAAAATTATAGTCGTAATGCAGACCACTCTTCTTTAGTCTAGTGGATCCATCGGTGTCCTCTATGCCGTAAGTAGTCTTGACTTTACATGTTCTACCATGTCTTTTTAAGCTGTCAATTTGTGTTAACAACCTGCTACAACGATTACAGCTTAACATGTTGCGTAGTGGGTTTCTAGCACAATCATTCTTCTCATGACGTCTAGCATTCCTTCTCATGGCAAAATCCTTGCCACAGTATCTACAGCGGCTTCCTTCCGATTCAGCTGCAGATAACAAACCACGATCCATGGTAGCTTCTGTGACTAATGTTAGATACAAACTGTCAGTTTTCTCCAATTGGAACCATTTCTTAAATAGAGTTTTTGAAATATTTCATCAGCGAGAGTTAAGTTATCTAATGCAAAGCAAATTGATGCAAGTAGTTCTGGCTGTCGTCAACAGATGTCGCCACGTGTTGCTTGCAGGTAAATAATATCTATTTCATTAATGTGGGATGCGGAACGCTCACTATCGATCGCAAAGGGAGGTTGGCTTCGATAGTATCCAAGGAGAAAAAAGTTCGTCCTTCCTGCTAGTGCTTCTCAGATTTCTCACGGTCCGCCATCTTGGATTGCGACGTCACGGCGGCCATCTTGGATGGGTGTGACCTTGACCTTTGACCGAAACCGCAGGAGTAATCGCAAGAACACGGAGAAAACCATCATAATATTGGCAAGAATAATCAGGAGCACACGGAGAAAACCGCCACAAGTTTTCTTTAATATCATGAAATACAAAAAAAAATAATAATAAATTAAAAATAAAAACGAAAAAAAAATTCAAACATTCTGCTAGCTTGTGAACTTCTCATTGTTGAGCAAAGATAGAGTTCTAGTACAAGCCAGAATGTTTGAATTTTTTATTCGTTTTTATTTTTAATTTTTTATTATTTTTTTTTGTATTTCATGATATTAAAGAAAACTTGTGGCGGTTTTCTCCGTGTGCTCCTGATTATTCTTGCCAATATTATGATGGTTTTCTCCGTGTTCTTGCGATCACTCCTGCGGTTTCGGTCAAAGGTCAAGGTCACACCCATCCAAGATGGCCGCCGTGACGTCGCAATCCAAGATGGCGGACCGTGAGAAATCTGAGAAGCACTAGCAGGAAGGACGAACTTTTTTCTCCTTGGATACTATCGAAGCCAACCTCCCTTTGCGATCGATAGTGAGCGTTCCGCATCCCACATTAATGAAATAGATATTATTTACCTGCAAGCAACACGTGGCGACATCTGTTGACGACAGCCAGAACTACTTGCATCAATTTGCTTTGCATTAGATAACTTAACTCTCGCTGATGAAATATTTCAAAAACTCTATTTAAGAAATGGTTCCAATTGGAGAAAACTGACAGTTTGTATCTAACATTAGTCACAGAAGCTACCATGGATCGTGGTTTGTTATCTGCAGCTGAATCGGAAGGAAGCCGCTGTAGATACTGTGGCAAGGATTTTGCCATGAGAAGGAATGCTAGACGTCATGAGAAGAATGATTGTGCTAGAAACCCACTACGCAACATGTTAAGCTGTAATCGTTGTAGCAGGTTGTTAACACGAATTGACAGCTTAAAAAGACATGGTAGAACATGTAAAGTCAAGACTACTTACGGCATAGAGGACACCGATGGATCCACTAGACTAAAGAAGAGTGGTCTGCATTACGACTATAATTTTCCTTGTCCTGAGCGTGATGGTATTAGCTCACCCGATCGTGAGGAAGAACATAAATTGAAGGATGCTAATGGCTTCGGGAAGACTGAAACTAATGGAAGTATCAACACTGTGAAAAGTGAGAATACATTCAAGCCTATATTCAGTAGATCCTCCATTCTTTGTAAAAATGATGGACTCCTAAAAAGGAAGCATGAAGACGATGAAGACACTTCGACATCATCGATAGCGAATTCATACGGTAATCTGGGTGAAGAGGATGTCTTCTACAGTGATTGTTACAGTGACTCTGAGGCTGTTGACAAAGGCATAGACTGTGATGAAGCACCTAGAGCTGACAAGATCGAAGAATGTGGCGATGTCCTGAGACCGAAACGATGGAAACGTCGTGTTATAATAAATAAATCTGATAATGCTTATTATGATCACTGGGACGATTGTGATATTAACAGTATTTATAATAAACAAGCAAGTAAGATGGTGGTAGAAGAGATTGATTACACATCATGGAAAGATCCAAACATATTGGTTGACCGGCTAAGACTTCTACATGGCTCGCTTTGTGCAGGAAACTATTCGTGCATCAAAGAAATATCCTTCATACTCAAGGAACTGAGGAAAGCTGGCTACATACAATAATGGCTTCCTTTACTTGTATTTGTGTAATGTTGAGAAGTAATTAAATATTGAAAGTAAAAATTTAATGTTTTTATTTCTTGTATTCTGATTTCCAACTAAGCCTGTGTGTTTCCGCTAATGTATGTGTGATCATTCCGTTTCCTGTGTGTACTGTGTGTACGTTCCGTTTCCTGTGTGTACTGTGTGTACGTTTCGTTTCCTGTGTGTACGTTCTGTTTCCTGTGTGTACTGTGTGTACGTTCCGTTTTCTGTGTGTACTGTGTGTATACGTTTCGTTTCCTGTGTGTACTGTGTGTACGTTTTGTTTCCTGTGTGTACTGTGTGTATGTTCCGTTTCCTGTGTGTACTGTGTGTACGTTCCGTTTCCTGTGTGTACTGTGTGAACGTTCCGTTTCCTGTGTGTGTACTGTGTGTACGTTCCGTTTCCTGTGTGTGTACTGTGTGTACGTTCCGTTTCCTGTGTGTGTACTGTGTGTACGTTCAGTTTCCTGTGTGTGTACTGTGTGTACGTTCAGTTTCCTGTGTGTGTACTGTGTGTACGTTCCGTTTCCTGTGTGTGTACTGTGTGTACGTTCAGTTTCCTGTGTGTGTACTGTGTGTACGTTCAGTTTCCTGTGTGTGTACTGTGTGTACGTTCAGTTTCCTGTGTGTGTACTGTGTGTACGTTCCGTTTCCTGTGTGTGTACTGTGTGTACGTTCAGTTTCCTGTGTGTGTACTGTGTGTACGTTCCGTTTACTGTGTGTACGTTCAGTTTCCTGTGTGTACTGTGTGTACGTTCCGTTTCCTGTGTGTACTGTGTGTACGTTCCGTTTCCTGTGTGTGTACTGTGTGTACGTTCAGTTTCCTGTGTGTACTGTGTGTACGTTCCGTTTCCTGTGTGTACTGTGTGTACGTTCCGTTTCCTGTGTGTACTGTGTGTACATTGCGTGTTGGAGCCGAGTAGACTTGTATCCATGTAGCTTCATAGAACTGTAGTTTCGTAGCCATGAGCTCGTTTAGTCATGCAGTCTCGCGGTCATGAATAACTCTTAACCAGCTAGATTTTTTAAGACTCGTAGCCTTGTGGCCTCATAGTCTCTTAGACCCGTAGAATTCTAGCCGAATATATTTGGATTTGATGATACAAAAGACTGTTGGAGCCTATGACTGTAGGAGCCAATGACTGATGGAGTCACTAGACTGATGGAATCAATAGACTGATGGAACCAATGAATAATGGAGCCAATGAATATTGGAGCCAATGAATATTGGTGCTAATGACAAATGTGCTGCCTTTTCGATGATGGTGCTGCCTTTTCGTTGTCGGTGTTTCCAAATGTGCTGTCTTATCGTTGTCGGTGCTTCCAAATGGGCTGTCTTTTCGTTGACGGTACTTCCAAATGTGCTGCCTTTTCGTTGTCGGTGCTACCAAATGTGCTTCCTTTTTGATGATGGTGCAGCCTTTTCGTTGTTGGTGCTTCCAAATGTGCTGCCTTTTTGATGATGGTGCTTCCAAATGTGCTTCCTTTTTGATGATGGTGCTTTTAAATGTGCTTCCTTTTTTTTGTTGATGGTGCTTCTATTTTTTTAATGTTGTTTTGACTCTAGTATTATAATAAATTGTTCTTGATTTGACTAGCGTATTATTCCAGCCGGTGCATGTATATAAGCGGGTCCTAGACAGCAGGACGCTCAGTTTGTTACTGCCGTCGACGGTGTACGGATCACCTAGTTTGTTTCTTCTGGTGAATAAGTCGTGTAATTGCCTGTTCTTGAGACTTCGATGGCATCTTTACCGACTTTAACGTCGAACTCGATGGAGGATGCACCATCGACTACGGGAACCATGACGTCAGCGCCGACGATTTTGGAGCAGATCCCGTTGACAACGCCTCTGACAACACTGGAGGAGACTTCGATATGTGCTGATCCACCATCATCTGAAGTTTCGTCAGCATTGAATACTTCAATTAATGAAGAGCGTACTTCGCATCAGTGCAAATACTGTGGTGCATCATTTACTATCACCTCAAATGCTCGCAGACATGAAAGAAGCGGTTGTTCTAATAATGTTCAAAGAATACAATTTCAGTGCAATAAGTGCAATAAACTAATTTCACGTCTCGATAGCTTACATCGTCATTATAAAAAATGCTCCGAGACGTATAATGAACATGGTTATTGATTTGACTCATGTGTTGTACCGTCTAATGAAACTATATAAGTGATATGAACTTCCGTCCGTCTCTGGTTGTGGTGATGAACGGATCGGATAGACATTTAAAGTCATGTAAAAGGCTTAGTCCGTACAATAAGAAGACTGTTTGAACCGAGGAATCCAAAAAGGCTTTAGTAATTTGTCAGTGTTTTTTTGTACTTGTAGTAGTGTATTGAATTTATGTAATAAAATTTTTTAAAAGAACTTGCGGTGTTTTTATTTTCTCAAACCTGTCGCTTTTGTGGTATTTTTTAAAATTAAAGTTGTTTTGTATCGGTCAGGGATCGAACCAAGGACCTTATTCGATCTAATCAATCAGTATATAGATTACAAATTTATTTAATGAATTTTGAACTTTTTCCCGAATCTCTAGCATTAAAATTACGAATTTCCAATATGGTGGTCTTGATGTCTGATAGGATGATGGTAGTAGAGGATTTAAAGTCTCTTTAAATATGTTGAACATGGTTTATTGAAGTTATTATTTTTTTTCTCATAAAATTAAACATTATTGTAACGATCGAGGGTCGAACCAAGGACAGGAATCCATCGAATCAATATGTAAATTAATGAGTGATTTATTTAATGAATTTTGGAACTTTTCCCGAATTTCTAGCTAAATAATTACGGATTTTCAAGATGGCGGCCAAATTTCAAGATGGCGGGTGTCACAGTAATAAATGATTACTGCACTCTAGCGGATAAGAACTAAACTAACATGGTGTCAGCGCACTCTCGCCGACGAAAACATGATGGTGGTCTCCAGCAATGAAGACAAGATGGCGGACATGACGTCATACTAGGTGACGATATATATGCTTTGAAAAACGTGGTGGGAGTCAGTCTGCCTGCAACCACCATTGAGGAAGGAGCCTGTTGCCATTTTTAATTTTTTTTGCACTAGTCGGGTTCGAACCGAGGACTCCGAGCTCCGTGTCGTAAAAATATATTTTTATAAGTATTTTATTAAAATTTTATTATTTGAATTTTTTTATAATTTTTAAAAAAAATTCATTAAAATCGGATAATAAATAAAAAAGTTAAAGATGGCGGCCGTAACGGAAATTGCAACAGTGACGTCATCATTCAAAATGGCAGATAACACAATGCCGGAATTTTCGAGAACACAATGACGTCATCCAAGATGGCGGATCCAAAATGGCCGACGGGGTCAAGGTCAAGGTCAAAGGTCAAGGTCACAACCATCCAAGATGGCCGCCGTGGCGTCACAATCCAATATGGCGGAAAACACCACAGACACCACAGCCTGAAGCCTGCGCCCGGAAATACATTCGTATACTACTATAGATATCAACAGAGTCAGTGATATCGATCAAGGATGCTGCAACTAATTGTGTTCAATTACCTGACTGTGCGTACTGTGACAACACGAAAGAAATTAAAATTCGTGATTACATAACCCACGATTGTTATAATCACTCTGAACACATTAAATATCAGCGCAACAGCTGTTGTAGTCAGTTTATACACTATGGAAGATTAAAAAGACACCTCAGGAATTATGACAGACTGGTTGCGCATTCATTCGAATCAACCTGTACATTCTGCGGCAAGACATTTGTATGCGTAAAACATGCAAGGCATCATAAAATATATCACTGTCATTTTACGAAACTGAGAACTCTGTGCGGTGAAAAAAAAAAATTCTGTAATCAACTGTTATGTGGAACTGCTCTGAAAATACATGTTAAGACATTTAAGGACCAGCTTCATACTCTAAGAAGACTGTAATTATGTAGAAACGCTTGTTATTTCCCTGATTATTGTTTTTTTTAGTAGAATATAAATTATATAACATATTTTTTTATTTGTAAATTTGTGTGATTTGTGTTTCTCGAACATGTCATTTTTAAAATTTTAATTAAATTTAGTTTTTGCCTTGATCAAGGATTGAACTGAGGTGATCTAATTTATAATTATTTTAACAAGCGATTTTTTATGAACTTTGGAATTATTCCCGAATTTCTAGCTTAATAATGAAACATTTAAAAGATGGTAGCCGTAGTACAAGATGGTGGACGCCACAGTAATAAATGATTACTGCAATCTAGTGGGTAATAATTAGACTAATATGTCGACAGCTCCTTTTAGCAGTTACAAGATGGCGGCCTCCAGCTAACAAAAACAAGATGGGCACCATGACATCATAAGGACTGACGTAATATCTGCCTTGGCATTAGTGATGAGAGGTCAGTCTGCCAGTGGCCTCTGTGGAGTCCGGATCCATCGTCATTATTAACCGATTGCCCTCGCTGGGTTCGAACCAAGGACTTCATGATGGTTTTTATAAAAAAATAATTTTATGGTTTTTTTTTATGAATTTTAAAATGTTTTTCATTAAAATCAATTAATAGTTTCGGGTTTTAAAGCTGGCGCACAGTTTACAAAATAGAATTTTTTTGTAATGAAATGTTATATATTAATTTTTTTCATAAATTTAAATATATTTCCTTTAAAAATTTATAATATTTACGAATTTTAAATATGGCGGCCGTAACGAAAAGTGCAAAGTTAGGGAGTGGAGTGTTGGATGGCGGAAATTTCTAGAATTGTGTGGAAAAATCAAGTTTGGCTACTTAAGATGAAATAAATTGTTCCGCAAGTTGAAGCACAGGTCAATGTCACATCAACTGCCATCCTCAGAATTTACATCTGCTAATTCGGTTTCTTAAAGGCAGTAGACGTCAAAATAACAAAGATGGCGAAATATTCTAGAAACCAAGATGACGGAAAACCAAGATGACGGAAAACCAAATTGCGGAAAAACGACATGGTGGATCCATGATGGACTCTGGGGATTAAATTTTGAGGTCAAAGGTCAAGGTCATGGCCATCCAATATAGCCCCCATGACGTCACAATCCAAGATTGTCGACACAATCAAATATCCACAAAATCTACAGCCTGCATGTTGTCCCCGGAGCCCTTTCCTATACTTAATACTACCGACGTTTCGGTCGACATTGCTGTCGCCATCATCAGGGTAGCAATTAGCCTGATGATGGTGATTGAAACGTCAACCGAAACTTCGGTGATATCTTCGACCTTCTACGCGTATACAACCCAGAAGTCAATTAACTATATCCGTATATTATGCTTGGAAACAATATAACTTAAATATCGTACTAAATTTTGATATATATTTTTGTTTCACTTTTGGGGAAATAGTAGTATAGAAAAAAAATTTTATTCTTGTAAAATTTTTCGTACAAGTATAATATCGTTTAAAAATTCTAAGCATACTTTCACTTTTAATATTTGGTTACCATTGATTTACAAGCACGAGAATCTTACTACAAGTCAAAGTTTAAAAGTGCACAATAAATTCGAATTATTCATTTAATCAGTAACTCATTTTGAAAGAAAACCAAAACCGATTAATTTTTACCATACTAAGAAATTGTACTAATATGTTTAGTAACTGTCTTTAAAAAATTCAAAAGAAGCGAGAATTTCACACACATCTCCTTAGTAAACATTGAAAAAAATATATTTTATATATTAATTTTAGAATGTTCCAAATGAACATACACAGTTAGTTGCAACATCACTCAATGCAAATAACATTTTTCAACTCAATTATTGAAAACTGGAGCCTTTTAAAATCTGGCAAATAATTACCTAAAATTAAAGTTCAAATATTTTTTTTATCTTATGAAAATATTCTGATGTGCGGAATTTTTGATTACTTATTTCGCAAGCACTAAATTTAACGAGTTGGATTAAAACGTTTCTTTAGTTAACAATATTCATTTTATGTTAGGAAAGAAAACATTTTATGGTTGAAAATAGACATTTCATTAAAATAATTTTGTTGCACACAATATGCAATATGCACGAAAAAGTTATTCATGTGAGATCTAGAATATGTATCACTATAATATCAGTTTCTTTTATATAGTCAAACTTTTTTTTTTACATTCCCCCCCCCCCCCTCCCTCCTTTTGGCTAACATTTTATACTTTGCGAATGATTTGCTCTTTTCGTGTGTAAAAAAGCTACGGAAAACCATTATTAAAATAAGGGCCTTGATGTTTCCGGCGTTATTGGAAAATCACTGTCCTGCACAGAGCATCTAGAAAAAATGGCAAAGGGTACGTACTTCCTGGTTACCAGTATTTGATCTTGTAGAACGTACGTACGGTAAAAAAAAAAAATATACGAATGCAACGTTATCAGTTCATGTTTGAGGCCATGTTTAATTCTTTTAATTTTGCAGCTCACAAACGAACAATGGTCAACTTGAAAGATTTTTTTTTATTTAATGTCTTTCCACCAGTGTTCGTTCTTCTTGGAGCGGGGAGAAATAACGTTTGCAGTATCACGTATGTGCGATTGAGACTAACAAGAATGTTAATACGTGGTTCAAAAACACGAAGATTTGATGATTGTTTGTGCTAAAACAAAATCTAATGTTTATGAGAAGCCAAGATAATTTCTAGGTTGCCATATACGTAAGCTACCTGCGGTTCATTTGCTTTAGATACATGCATATCGTTTACCGTTGCACTAAACTATTTTAAGTTGGTATGTTTAAGCACAACATACAGGTAGTTTCCGAACTACAAAATGATTTTTTTTTCAAGTGTGGTTGTGATATTATTAATTAAGTATATTCAAGAAACAAGTTAAAGTATAATTCGTGTCCTTTTGCAGAAGTCTCCAAAATTCTAATAATTTTTGTTCTCTTTACCAGAAGCAAAAACCTCGTTGAAGTACATTAAACAACTGTTCATATAATTATAACACTCTAAATTTAAAATGGCAGCAATTTGTCTCGCGTACTTGAGTGGCAAGATATTTACTGGCATAAGAGATTTTTCTTTAATGTTTGCGCAGTAAAATAAAGAATATTGGTTTAGTGATAAAATTGAACAATGTTCAAATGATAAATAATTTAATTATTTTTTTCAGAAGAATTTTTACTCATTTAACATCTAGTGCAAAATAGTAATATATTTATTAATATTTCTTTCACAAAAAAAATTTCAATTTCTTTTCTATAAAAATTATCCATACGAAAAGTTTAAATAACTATTTCAAAGAGAAAAAAATATCAGTACACATAATGGATTTTTAAAAATTAAGAACTGGACTAACATTATTTTCGACTTAAATATTTATTTATAAGACTTTTGCCTCTGTGTCCACTCCGTCATTACTCGAAAACTACAGAATTGATTTTGAATAACATTTTTATTTTTACTAATTTATTTACCTAACTTCCACTTAGCTATATATCAGTATAATATTTCACGCCCAAATATTGTTTCACGATAAAACTTATCTCCGAAGTTAATCAAGTAAAAGAAACAAAAAACATTTATACCATTTGCCAAAATTCTACCTCTTAGGAGACTAAAAGGAGAAAGTTTGGATGTACTAAGAAATCTCTATATCTTTAATCTACAAACGGGAGTCTAAAAACTGTTCACTAATACATAATTTTTTAATTTTTTTTCATTTGAACATTTTAAGGGGTAAAAAGTAGGGAAATTTTTATTTTGTTATGAAAATCATATATCCGAAGAAAATAAACCAGTATATAAGAAGCTAATGAAAAGTTACTTTCATAAAGAGTAATGAAGCGTATTTTTATCATTCTACTGTTTTAGCCGTGAAAATTGGATGGACTTTTTTTTTTAAATAAAAAATATTTTCTCCGAAAATGTCAAGCGTTTGTTATTATTTTTCATTTTATGATAACATAAAAATAATAATTTTATTCACCTTTTCCTAAATTATAGGTATCATTTTGTGAAGAATATTAATACGAGCGAATCTAATTAAGGATATTATTAGTAACGGATAATTATTTAAGCAAGTAAACAGTTATGTGTGAAGTATTTGACATATTTTCAAATTTTAGCACTTAGTAGGAGAAAGAAAGTTTGGTTTTATGTAATAAAAATCATCACTCCGAAGAACCTAATGAAGGAGAACCTAAAATACTGAGTATGAATAATAAACCTAGAAATTTTACGAACTTCTGTTTACCATTTTCCTAAATCGATATTTTTTATTAAGTTTTACTAAGAAAAAGTTTATATTTCTGAATTAACAGAAGTGACAGGATTTACAATTTTTGCTTTTCTATTCCTAGTTGGGGTACCAAAATATAATTAATTTAAACAATCTCTACGTATATTGATATCAATGAAAATGTGAAATTATATTATTAATAAGCATTAAAATTGCTTTATTATTTTACCCCCTAGAAGTTTAAAAGGATCATGTTTGAATAAGTGTGGTATTATTAGGAAAACGGGTATCTTTGAATACACAAAAGCGAGAGTTGTGTGTATTTACATAAAAATGTTTACATTGAAATAATAAGAAATTTAAATCCTATCCTCAAATGTAGGAATGGGGAAGAGAGAATAGGTTTTGCTTTGTTAAGTTTTAGCATGTCTACGAATTCAATAACACTGGAAACAAAAAAATGTTCATGTTCATTAAAAATGAACATGCTTTTATATGTTAACACCTTAGAAATTTCAAAATTAAACTGTTCTGTAATAAACCAAAAATTAAAAAGACTTAATATTTTATTGCGTATATTAATAAATGTAACACTTTTTTTTATTTTCTTCTGTAAATCAGTGGGTGGTAAGCTAGTTGTAAATTTATTTATTTGTAACATTAATGTCTGGCGCAAGTTTACTTGAAACTAATATATATTTGCATTTATCATTATTTTAATTCATCTCTGAATACCACAAATGATAAAACATAAAGATGGTAATTGATTTAGGTAATCAATTTGGCCTTTATTTTTTTTATCTAACTACTTGCTAAATACTAATATCATTGAAGTCGGCAAATTTTGGATTTTTATGATTGAAATTTCAGTAATACATTTCTGTTTTAGCTTAATAATTGACTAAATTAATTTTTGGTGCATCATGGTGAGTCAACTGGCATTTCAATGTCACATGTATTTACTCACATTTTATTACTATCACAATCATTGTAAAATTAATCCTAAACTTTAATCTAAACACATAAAGAGTATTACGTGCAGTCATACAAAGTTTTTCAGGTAAATTTAGCTGTTTGCATCGATATACCTTCCGGCTGTGAAATATTCCCTAGCCAATATTTGTGTAATGTACAATTTCAATGCAATAAATCGCTCTTTGGAAATACGAAATCCTTATAGCGATCAAGGCTATAGTTAAAACCGATATTGCACAAAAATATGTGCATCACAAAACTCATTTAAACACATAGACTTCGTCAATATCTGCTGCAGAAAATCCTTACTAGTCCTTACTAATATTCTAAATGCGATAGTCACTCTGTCTGTCTGTCTGTCTGTTTGTTACCTTTTCCCGGCTGAACGGCTGAACGGATCGTAATGAAATTTGGTAAGGAGATAGATTATATCCTGGGGATGGACATAGGCTATCTTTTGTCTAAAAAATAAATTTTAAACGGGTTAAAAAATATATATCTGAATTTTATGTAATGTGTGTCATAGATATACAAACTGTTAGTGTCATTCCTCTATGTCTGCTGAGCAATAGCTTTCAAGCCATTACGTTACGTTTTGCTATTGTAAGGAACTAAGTAGAGAGTAAGAAAAAAATAAAGATCTTGACAGTTTGTAGTGTCGCCATATTTGTTTCAATTTTCAATACCGTTTTTGTATATTACAATTTAAATTGCAGAAAAAATAATGTTTCATAGACACATAAATAGTGAGTGTGGGTCATTTCTCTATGTCCAGGAGGTCTCGCCGCGTCAATATTCTCCTTAGGGCGAACCCGTCCGCTTACTTAAATAAAAAGCTTTTATCGTTGAATGATTTCATGATTTATTTCATGAAAATCTGCTCTCATAAAAAAGGTTAGTTTTATAGACATTCAATAGGTGTCTCGCTCTCTCTGAAGATCAATCTATGAATCGTTACAAATTTATTTCCTTTATTTTTTTAGTTTGATTTGATACAATATGATTTCACTAAAAATCAATTTCTACCCATTCCTATTTTCATTTCCACATTACGAAGTTTCACTTCTTCCACGCGGAGGGACTCCACGCAATATTTTTTCATGCAATTAAAAACTATTTTTTAATGATGCCAAAGAAGTATAACTTCTCATGCGCGTACCTAAGTACACGCGCTCATATTTTTTATTTAATTTCTTCTATACACATTTCTTTTTCTCCCTACCTTGGAAACTCATAATTCTTTTAAATTTCACGTGTATGTTTTCAATGTCATTCGAGTTGTACAATTTTTTTTGTCAAATTGGTCATTATTTATACTTTGTTTTATTTTGGAAACATACGTATTTTAAGTATTTTGACAAATAAAAAAAATAGTTTCACTGACATTCTTAGGTTTTTATTGTGTGGATAGTTTCAAGTTTAATATTATGTAGGTAGGTACATAAATTCTTAAACTTATAAATTTATTCCAAATTTATTCATAGGTTGGTAGGGCCTACTAATATTTTCTATTTGTAAATATTGTAATTTTTTTACAGTACCTACTTATTTGCAAGGAGTTTGGTTTAGTGTTTATAATTTATCTGCTGAGCGTCAAGAGTCTTAGGGCTGCCGAGACCGAAGACCAGAAATATTTATCAATTATGTAATATATTGTTGAAAAATTAGAATTTTACTATTTCAGGAAAGTTGATTTTTTTTATTAATTAGAATAGTTACGTGTAATTGCCATCTTCCTTTATTTCATATTAAACATTATGTTTGGTTGAGTGTGAGATAATTTTATTTATGTAAGTTTTAATTTCATTTATTTTCTTATACATATATATATATATATATATATTCTTACCTACCTACTTCTTTTAAATTTCAGGCGGATGTTAACATTGTCATTCCAGTTGTATATTTTTTTGTCAAATTAGTTGTTATTTATACTTTTTGTTTCATTTTGGACTATGTTTTTTTTTTTTTTTTTTTACTTAATTCAAAGTTTTGTGGTGTGTACAGGGAGTGATATCTCTATTAATTTCTATACTCCTTTGGATAAGCGGAATATTGCCACCACAGTTTTACATATAAACAAATCCTATAAATGTTTTAAACCTTATGACAAATAAAAAATAGTTTCACAAACATCCTTAGTTTTTTTTGGTGTGTATAGTTTGATGTTTAATATTATGTATGTACGTAAATTCTTAAACATATAGTTATTTATTAATTTATTTAGATGAGTATTCATATGTAGGTAATAAGCTGTCTATTTGTCAATATTTTTATTATGGTAGATAGGAGTACAGTAAATGCCTACATTCTTATATTCCTTTATATCTCTTTCGATTTGGAGTGTTTCCGAGCCATTCGAGGTCCTCAACATCACCCAAGGTGGTTAAAGACACCAAATTTCGAAAGTTTAAACAATTTTAAAAATCTATCTCTTTCGATTTTAAGTGTTTTCGAGCCATTCAGGGTCCTCGAACCCCCCGCCTCCCTCTGGGAACAAAGCCCCAAAATTTCGACAATTTCAGGAATTTCAAATATCTATTCTTTCGAGATGGAGTGTTCCAAACCATTGGAGGTCCTGAACATCCACTTTCCGCAAAAGTGAAAGACCCAAAATTTCGAAATATAAGAATATATATAATTGGATGTTGGCATGTATGACGTCGATAAACTCTTACATCGTTTGACCGATCGCCATTAAAGTTGGCACATGAAAGTGTTTTTATCATGGAGAAGGTTTTTATGCTAACCATTTTTTTTATCTCGCCGCTAGATGATGCTGTAGCGCATCAACTTCTAAACCTTTCAACCGATCGCCATGGGTAAACAGAAAACCATAGGTCACAGATACACAAACAGTAATTATGTGTCATTTCTTAATGTCCACCACACTGGACATATCGCTATCCATTTTGCTGTAACTCGCGAACAATATATCACCCGGTGTTCAGCCCGGGCAAAGCCGGGTACTGCAGCTAGTATTTATATATATTTTAACTAGATAATGCCCGGCATGCGTTGCAATGCCTCAATCAATTTTTTTTTGTAATTTTTTAAACGTATACTAAGCATCTCTCTTTATCTCTCTAATTCTCTATCTCTCTATGTATATCTCTATAACTCTCTCTATCTTTCTATTTATATCTCTATCTCTCTATATATCTTTCTAGCGGACCCGACAGACATTGTCCTGCCCAAATGTACTTTTTGTGAGATATGGATATGGCGGTAAGTATTTCTACGCTGGACATTTTGTATCTTCTCATTATGCCCTCCTCTTGGGCACGCCACTGCCGTTACCAAAAACCTTTCCCATGGTTACGCAGAAGGCAACAACAATGCAAAAGCCCGTTGCCATGGAGGCTAATTATCAACAATGCTTAGTTTTTTTTTGCTTTTAAAGCGTGTTTTTTTAGTTTTTCTTAACTCAGAATCGAGATAAAATATCCAATTGTGAATCTAAACCATCCTCGAATCCCCGTGAACTCACACACAAAATTTCATCAAAATCGCGTACAAACAGACAGACAGTAAAAGTACTGTTTTATTATAGTAAGATAAATAGATTATTCTTACATGTTCGCATCCATGCAGTAGCCTATATGAAAAATCAGCATGCATAGCCCCACACCTATAACTATACGTATCTGCTGCCCACGACTTTTTCCGCATGGAATTTTGTATTATCTTGCACCATTTAGAAATTTAAACATTATAACATAACAGTTGATACAGTTGTAGTAGTTTTCTTATGTTCAATACTGATAATTTTTCTCACCTCTATTTCAGTCTTTGCAATAAAAATATGTTACTACCTAAATTTTGAGTAGGAGAGACCGGGGTAAGTTGGCGAACGGGGTAAGATGACGAATCGTATGTAACTAATCCAGAAACACAGATAGACGGTTGGCGCACCTGTGACCTTGTGTGTCACCATCTGCACCTACTAAGCAGGTGCAGCGGAATTTTCCAGTCAGTTTGAATGTGGCAGTTTTGAGAGGCAGTCTTTTTCGTGAGCCATTGTTGTAATATTGAAGGTACGTATGTTAAGCTATTACGAGAAAAGAGACCATTTGTTTTAAATGTTTATATATGTAAAATAAAATGCTGACTTTTGGGAGTATTTTAGTGTATAGATTGTTGAAGAAAATTTGTTAATGTTGTTCGTGATTTTGGTAAAGCAAAAATACGGCTGCTGGGGCAAGTTGACGGGGGCAAGATGACGAATTCGTCATCTTGCCCCTGCAATCGTCAACTTGCCATAGGTAATGACAGTGTGAGCATTATTTTGTATTATATGTGTTATTTAAACCAATGATGTACAGATATGACGAACATTTAAGTAAAATAATAATAATGAAATTATAAAATATTATAAATAGTTCCTGTGTTAATAGTCGTAACAATTTTGTTTAATTTTTTTTGTAGATGCCTAGGCATATTATAAGCGGAAAACGGAAAGGAGGCGTTGGAGTGACGAAGAGATAGATAGAAGAAGCAGAATGAAGAGAAGAAAAATGAAAGAAAAACTAAGAAAACTGAAAAACAAAGCTCTGATCATTCTGTAGCAAAACCATAAAGCCTAAATAGCGTTTCTTGCCCTGCATGTGAAGAAGTTTACGTGGAACCTCCAAATGAAGACTGTATTCAGTGTTCCACATGTTCTGAGTGGTGGCACGAAAACTTTTCCAATTATGAAGTCAAGGAATTATATCAAAGTCGTTCAAATATGTTACAATATATCTTCTTTACATCCTGCACGTTGTTTAGTGTAGGATATCTATAAAACTATTGTTTACTTTGTCCATAAATATATATATTTTGGTTTCGTCATCTTACCCCAATAGGTTCGTCAACTTACCCCACTCCTGGGGCAAGATGACGAATGTGCTAACTAATTGGTTTCTTGTCAATAACTTCGGAACTACGCAAAGTAATACAACCTTTTTACATATTTAGGTAGAAATTAGTATGTACTTCGTATTGGTACAAAATTAGATATTATATATGCTTATTTATCTGTTAAATGCCATTTCAAAGCTTAACATCGTCAACTTGCCCCGGTCTCCCCTATATATGTTTCTACTTTCAATTGTAATGACGGGAAGACACTTCATAAAATGTCTTTGTAAACCACATTTACTGTTTTTTCCGTCTTGAGCTAGAATATAAAGATTGTCTGCATTACTGACCCGCGAGAAAGCTACATACATTTCAGAGAGAGAGAGAGAGAGTGAGATAAAGACACCTATTGAATGTCTATCTAACTAATTTTTTTATGAGAGCATATTTTCATTAAATAAATCATGAAATCATTCAACGATAAAAGCTGTTTATTTAATTAACCGGACGGGTTCGCTCCAAGGAGAAAATTGACGCGGCGAGACCTCGTGGACATAGAGAAATGACACACACTCACTATTTGTGTGGCTATGAAACATGATTTTTTTCTGCAATTTAAAATGTAATATACAAAAAGGGTATTTAAAATTGAAACAAATATGGCGACACTATAAACTGTCAGGATCTTTATTTTTTTCTTACTCTCTACTTAGTTCCTTACAATAGCAAAACTTAATGGCTTCTAATAATGCGTTGCAATTTTTGCTTTTAAAGCGTGTTTTTTTTAGTTTTTCTTAACTCAGAATCGAGATAAAATATCCAATTGTGAATCTAAACCATCCTCACTATTTGTGTGGCTATGAAACATGAGTTTTTTCTGCAATTTAAATTGTAATATACAAAAAGGGTATTGAAAATTGAAACAAATATGGCGACACTATAAACTGTCAGGATCTTTATTTTTTTCTTACTCTCTACTTAGTTCCTTACAATAGCAAAACATAATGGCTTCTAATAATGCGTTGCAATTTTTGCTTTCAAAGGGTGTTTTTTTAGTTTTTCTTAACTCAGAATCGAGATAAAATATCAAATTGTGAATCTAAACCATCCTCGAATCCCCGTGAACTCACACACAAAATTTAATCAAAATCGGTCCAGCCGTCTAGGAGGAGTTCTATGACATACACACGCACACAAGAAATATATATATAAAGATTATCAGAAGTTTTTTGGCACATTTGCTTCTTTCTTGTTACGCATTTTTCAAATTTTTATTATATTTTATTTTGTGGTCACGTAATTTCTTTCTGCAAAAATTATCATTAAATAGCACAGATTCACTTAATATATATTAATATTTTTCAAATATTTGTATCATTAACTATATATTATTTGTCAAATATTATTCATCATTTCATATATATAAATACATTTTTTGTCAAATCTTCTTCATCTTTTCATATACTTATATATAAAGATTAAATTTATTTGTTCAAAATCAAAAGAAATTGAATTTTAATTAAAAATTTATTGTATAATAAATTTAAGTGTTTGTTATTTTAATCAAATTTTAACCTTAGGTAACTTACAACCGCCTAGGTTGTATAAAACAGCCAATTTTCGTACAATTGTACGCATTTGTCGTAAAAACAATGAAAATATTACACAAATATCGAATATGTCCCTTATGCATGTAATTGTTTAACTAGAAGCATCAAATAATAATTATTGATGTCGCAAACATCACGAAACCAATTAAATGGTGGCAAATATCCCTAATGGACATTAGGACCCTATCACAAATTTAAACTTCCGTTTTTGCACCTTGCAATAAAGCTAGAGCTATCTAGAGCTATCTATACCCAACTAATATGTTTGAAGTTTGACAGAATCAGCGAATCATAAACGTTCCTAACGAAAAGAAAAATGGCTGACGTTTCCGTTCCAACGAATCCTTGGATGGCGAAATAAAAAGACTAATGAGGTTCAAGCAATTGTGTTGATATTAATTCTGGATGCAAACAAAATTATTTGGAAACTAAAAGAAGTGATACATTAATAACTTTCAAGGATCACAGAACATCCCTCTAACTCTGAAACGACAAATTTAAATATAGATTTCTAAATGTTCAATATAATGCACAAAATCATAAGAAGTTCAGCTTTTCCATGTATCATCCACGATGTTAACTTCAAATTTTAAAATAAAATTATAATTGAAATATTTCAGTGTGCTCTCATCAATCAGTCCAATAAATAAACTTAAATACTGTGTTAGGGTTTTAAAACTGTTTTAAAAGGGAATTTGGCCTCGTATTCTTGGATTTCTCCATTTTTTTTGCTATAATAAATTATAAGTTTGATCTATTTATCCCAATTCTGGCATGTCAAGCCATAAATCATATCTCCCAGACCTTCTATACTTTGTTACGACCACATATTTACTAACAGGCTCCAGTCTGTAAGCGCCGCGAGTAAATAACTTATTATTTTATGGGTGTGACTACAACCATCCTTACATTTATTCCAAAACAGTTCTTATCCATGTCTGAAATATAGAAACAATATATGCCTTAGCCATTTCTCTTTGTGATTGCGTATTATCCAAGAGTGTTTTTTAAAACTAGCCATATCCTCATACAACATTAATATTAATCTTCTAATTGTTTTTGGCTGCATGAGAGAGAAAATTTTTTTTTTCATTTTACATACGTTAGCAATACTGAATTAATTATTTTATCATTAGCTCTTGGCAGGTTTTTTTTATTGTACTCGTGTGAAACATACCATGTGTTGTTAATTTGTATTAAAAATAATATGCATGACGAAACTTTTGCTAATGTTGAGGTGAAGACATACTTTCAGAAGAAGATAAGGTGTACAGAAAGCCGGAAAAGACCAAAAGGGAAAACGAAAGGTAAGTTAAAAAAATTTTTTTTTGACTTAGGTTATGTATTAGATTGTTGAATTTACTAGCCACAAAACCAAATTAAATACTTGGCTTTCTGTTGCAGACATTCTTCACAAAGACAACCAAGATTCCCACTGGCATGCAACCATACAAATGAAAAAAACATACCAATTTGATAAATTAATAATGCAAAATGTGCAGCGATTTCACCGGGTATTCTAAAGTGACCAGAACAAAATCAGCCAAGACAACATGATTTTAAAATACTGTACAGGCGAAGTACAAAGAAGAGAGCATGCAAGAGTTAAAGGTAGCTCAAGAAAATCCAGTACTATAAAATAACTTGTAAAGAGCTTTCGAAAAATTGAAAGGCATAAATGTAATACTGGGATGTCAGCAAGATTTTCCAACCATATTAGGTGTTTCCGAAAGTCATCTTAAGCGCGTAGTTAAAACAACACATGGAAACAGATAAGATTCCGAAAGAAAATACGGGGGGTGATACCCATAGCAAGTCTCTTTCATCAAAAAGAGAAGCTGTAAAAACATTCTTAGGTGAACATAAGGCAGCTGAGTCTCACAGCAGCCACAAGAAAACACTACGCCAATACTTGCCAAGTCTCCTTACTGTTCGTAAAATGTGGTATTCATACAATCAGGAGACATCGCTACCTCTCAAGGTGAAGTATCAGTACGTTAGAAACATATTTGTGACGAATTTTAATATCAGTTTCAAGATTCCTGCAACAAACACAGCAAATTTGTTTTATGTTTCGATTGTCAAAAAAACATAATATTTCCAAAAATACTTGATCAAGCAGCATACTAACACGCAGCAATACATCTATAGGGGCATGCACATTTCGCGAAAAGATTCCGAGACTAGCTGACAGTTAAAACACTGTAGCATCGTCTGCGTTTCGTGACTGGGTGAGATTCTGTCGGGTGCATGTACACTGTCAGAACACCAATCACAGTAATTCAGTGCGAAAGCAAACGTGTCCTGAGTGGCTCCGTGAAATAAGGCGCCGACGTCTCTCGCAGACGACCGCCAATCATAAGAAAGAAACCGCTGGTACGGGTGTACCTTTCTGCAGTCCATTAGGCATTCAGATTTTTTCGCGGAAAACGCCTGCCCCTATACATCTACAATTTTACAATATGTCAAGGAAATTCAACTGCACCTAAAAATAAGGAAACGGTCTCAAATTACGTTATGTATCCGACACCTGTTGGCAGTGTGTTTTTAAGTAACAATATTAACTACCAAATGATTATCCCGTGACATATGACCAGCAATTCGTGAGCTCCATTTTTCAACACATAAATATAATTTAGGGTTACATAAAAAATTTTAGCTAACCATTCTAACCGATATATATTTTTATTCACAATTTTTGATAGTGACTTACAACTAATCAAATTAATTAATTTTTTACACTTTAGCATTGTGATATCTCGTCAATTTCTTGCCACAAAATGTTTCAACAAAATATAAACAGGTCTATAGTCCTGCCGAAACGGCTGCCTACTTCACTCTCATTGGTTGGTTGCGCCTCGCATCCGTTAAAATAAATAAAATATATTAATGGGAAGGTGTTATGTAAAAATGTTCAACCCACAAACATTTTCAACCGAATAAATTGAGCTCAAAGTTTAACACACAATAACCGGTATTGTGGCAGTGCGTTGAATGTTTGGTCGCAAGATGGCATAGTAGCAAGGAATGTCGGTTAAAAAATTTTAGCTCAATTAAAAGTGTCATTTTACCTACACAATTATTTCAATAACTTTTTTTTTCCTTTTGTTGGTTAACTCATGTGTGCATAACACCATCCAATTTCCCTTCTATGCGCACGACCTGTCTGCAATGCACACAAACGTCCCATGCGGTGATGCGAACCAGTATAATCGAAAAACATGGCGGTTCAATTAAGAGGGCGATATAGGGCTTCATTTAGAGCTGTTTTAGTGGTCAATGCGACGGCAAGTAGAGGTCAAACCAGTTAATGCAGATGAATGAGATTTTTACAAATCATTGATTAAGGGTATAATGACTTATTCCAGTTGTCAGAATGCGGTTAATGTTGTTATTAATAAGCAAAATTAATTAGTTAAAAGGTTTATATTAGCGCAAATTTGACAACTTGCAGAAAATAAAGTAATCGGAATAACAAAAAAGTAAAAACTTAACGATTTACATGTAACATTCTTTTATAATAGGTATGATTTTTGGAAATAATTATCTTCATACAATTGCGAATTACTTACACACGCGTAAGTCACTGCACATTCGTGTTTGAGCCAAAAATTTGCCACTTCACTGTTTGGAGATAGGACACTTTTATTCCATCCCTTCAGCAAGGCCCGAGCGCTGTAGATAATCCTCGCCATTAGAGTGGTTGGGTTCCAGCTGTTATCAGCGCCTTGTTGACGAATGTGTGAAAGGGGTCTAGAGGAAGGTCTGGTTTTCGATAACACGTGTCTTGGGTTACTCTGCATTTCTCTAGTCATTGCATTCGCGTCCACCTCATTTACATTATTCTTAGAGTATTCTTTGCACATATATATATTTTATAGTGCCGTTTATTTACAAATATTTAACTGGATTGTGGATATACAATTAATAATTTTAGTTGCTTTTAGGTTACTTGGCATACATCTTATTTTCAACCAAATAATAATAGTTGTATAAAAATTAAATGAACTAAATATACAGTGGGATATTACTTTGCAAGGCATTTATTGGGTGATAAGTTTTACAGATTTTGCAGTTTCAACACTTATAAGCACAGCACAGAATACGAATCATTACACAAAACTGTAAAGCTGATTTGTAAACAAAATACATAAGTTACAATAGTTTACCTCGCGGTTACATACAAATTTATAATATACATAAAAATATTACAAGTTTTCAAAGCTATCATGTTGTTTCATTACGTAGCATATAAAAGTACTAGCTGCAGTACCCGGCGTTGCCCGGGCTAAACACATGGAGCTTTATTGTCTGCGAGTTAAAGCAAACTGGATACCGCTATATGTCAGTGTGTTGGACATAGAGAAATGTCACACAATTACTGTTTGTATGTTTATGACCTATGATTTTTTGTTTACCCATGGCGATCGGTTATTTATTATTAATTATAAATTATTAAAACCATTAATCGAAATAAAAACCACCATATCTCTCAAGTTGGAAAAAATTACACATAAATGCCAATTTCCATCGAAATCGGTTTACTTGGTAAAGAGTTCACTGGAAACAAACATCAGGACACTGGATTTATATATATATATATATATATATATATATATATATTAAGATCTCTTGTTTGTATCCCATTTAACACTAAAATGTGTTTTATATATAATGTATCATATAAATAAGACATGTATATTTCATGAATAGTAGTTACTGAAGTAAAAAGGTTTTTTCCTTTATTACAAAATAAAATACACAATATAAACTATTCATAACGTAATTTCTTCTTGCTTTTAGCATTTTCAGATGTAGTTTCTGCAATTGGCGTACTTTCTTCAGTCTTTGTGCTTTCCTTTAACCTTAAATCAAGGTTAAAAAAACTCATGTTTCTATTAATAACACTGCCTGAAGCTATACACTGAAACGACCCATGTATACTATAAATAATTTGTGTACTTACTTATTTTTCTCTTTCCAATTTGCTAGATTTTTACCTCTATTCCGTTTTCTTCGCACAGACAAATGCAATTTACCACGAGCATTACCTTTTAAAAAACGTGCGTTTGTTTTCGCCATTTATAAATGAACATCCATTCATATATCCCGAGCTAACACAGCGACAGCAAGGAAAACTAAATCCGACTGCCTCGCAGTGCCACCCCACCCCTTTCGGTCCTTATCGTGGGACTGAGAAGTGTCGCCTATCGCGAGGGACTCAGAGCAATATCAGTCTAACGCACAATATCAGTCGCACATGTTACGCTTCAAGCTGCTGGAATTTCTAGTAGCTATTTATCCCACTCTTAAGGCGCCCGCCTCGTCAGGGGTGTATGTGTGTTAGTGAGGCGTGATGATAAGCGCGACGCTCGCTGGTGCTTCTAGCGCAGTGTATCCTCTGGACTGGCGCGCAGTCTTCTCGTCGTCACAGGACAACTGTAATATCTGAGCGGTGACCGTAACATTATATGGCGGAGAAATGAAGATAAAGGGATAATGCAAGCCCCTTAAGTGCTTTCAAGAATCTGTACCGGTTGTTTTACGCCTGAAAATTACTCCGAAAACACGCGTTTTAGCCATTTTAACTCTTCTAAAAAATACCGTTTAAAAACTTTATCCGAAATCAAAAGTACTTTTCGGCCCTCAGCGAACTCATAAATGCTTTTCGTAAGCAGACCCCGACTCGGATGTCTTGAGTAGTTTTGAAATCGCGTTGTTTTTTCCCGAAGCTCTGCGCACCGCGTGTGTGCCCGGGTGGGCGGGGGCCTTAATGCTTCACGCCAGGAAGGAGGAAGGAAGGGGAGGAGGAGGGGGGAGGCGCGCATGCGCCCTCATGCGCACTTCCTCCCCGGAGCCGCGCCACACATGAGGGACTCTCGCCCAAGGTCGCGCGGGCTCTGGCGGCGCTGGGGTCGCTAAGGGCTTTGAATATATATACTGTATTGAAGTCGCGAGTGGATAGAGTTTACTCTACGTTTTTCAGAAGCGAATGATGAGCAGCTTGGGAACTTCACCGCTGCAGTGCGCTGCCGTAACGCCCTGTATCGTCTTAGTTGTTATTTACACGTTAGAGAGCAGCATTGTCACCCGCTGTCATTCCCCGCACCCCTCATACATCATTCACTGCAGCTCAATGTCGTTCAACAAGAAGGGGAAGGGGTGTTTGAAGAGTTCGACACTTGTCCGCTAGGGGACCACCACAAGTCGATGCCCTAGAGATGGTGGCGATTGCGGCGGTGAATTAACCAACTACCTCAAACCGTATTAGAAATTTTAACCTGGGCTGGCGACTTCTATACAGTATATATATTCAAAGCTAAGGGCGAGGCTAGCTGGCTCGTCACACGTCTCCTCGCCTCTACGCACCAGGCACAGAACTGGCGAGCAATCTTCACGACGGTGACGCACCTCTATTGGGCTTTAAGCGGTGATCTCATAAAAACATGTCTCAGTTTCAATGGTATATTACAACAGTTTAATTTATTCTATTTACAACAAATCAAATTGAAGGTGACCTAGTTTTGATTTTTTTTTTTTAATTTACAAATGCTCACACATACAACCTAAAAGTCCAAATCTTCCAACACTTTGGAAGCAATAGCCTCTTCAGTTCCGTGTCTCAACTCTGGTAGATCATTAGTAGAGACCGGAAAAATTCGCGGTTTCCATGACCTATAGGATAGACTCCATGATACCTTTGAATATATATACTGTATAGAAGTCGCCAGCCCAGGTTAAAATTTCTAATACGGTTTTGAGGTAGTTGGCTAATTCACCGCCGCAATCGCCACCATCTCTAGGGCATCGACTTGTGGTGGTCCCTAGCGGACAAGTATCAAACTCTTCAAACACCCCTTCCCCCTACCGTTGAACGACGTTGAGCTGCAGTGAATGATGGATGAGGGGTGCGGGGAATGACAGCGGGCGACAGCGCTGCGCTCTAACGTGTAAATAACAACTAAGACGATACAGGGCGTTACGGCAGCGCACTGCAGCGGTGAAGTTCCCAAGCTGCTCATCATACGCTTCTGAAAAACGTAGAGTAAATCCTATCCACTCGCGACTTCTATACAGTATATATATTCAAAGTTGATACTCTATGTACTGGAACACATTGCACCTGCTCATTGGATACTGACTCGTGACACGCGTCAACTGGGATGCTTGTGATTTGATACGACTTTTGTTGAAGGTTTTTCATTGGCTTAGAGTCCTTCAGATAATCGGTGGTCCAATCGCTGACTCAGCATAAAGGTGTACGAGTTTGGAGTCTAGCCTACCGCGAAATGAACCCGCGAATTTTTCCACTCTCTTATCATTAGGTAGCGGCGGAACATAGACACGATCTTTTATGAAGCGTTATTTCAGGTGAACGTGGAGGTCAGCGAAAAGGAGCTCTGTCGTCTCGGCAATTACGACCAAACCAACTGTCAGGAACATCGACGTTCAACCTCTCTCGTTGAAAGAGATTCCAGTAAGGAGGGCCTCCATCCTGTTGAATGTTACATGTTCTCCTTCTGCTATTTTGGGAAAGAGACATTCTTTCGCGCTGCAAGCGAGAAAACAACAACAAAGCAGTATTCGCGCACGCGCTTATCTAAAACTGTTTGAGTTACTCTTTAATTGTGACCTTGAACCCATACTCTACGACGCTTATAGTTGATACTATTAAATATTATAAATGGGAATTTTTTTATGGACAATACTGCCCGTGAAAACATCCGTTTTAGCTTTTTTCACTGCCCTAAGAAGAAACCATGGAAAGGAACTTGTACAGACAAGTACAGTGGCAATTAAATTTCATTTGTAATCAGAAATCTTTAGTAAACACGTGCAAGGTTTGTAAACGGTCCGTTAACACGCGTAACTCTACACGCCATTTGGCGCCTTTCACGCCCGTACATCAATCACGTGACCGAAAGCCAATCAGAAGGCCCGATAAACTTCATCCGTCCGTCAACAGCACCCCAAAAGTTTAACTTTTGACCGACGGATGGATTATATCAAGAAAATAAATTTGGTACCAATAATGAACATACTTATACTGCTGACCACATTTTTACAATGTTGTTAAATTCAACCATTAAGGAGAGAAAAGGCGGGTAAATTTAGTTTTAAGATAAATAATTATATCTCAGAATCAAATCAAGTTTAAGAAAATATATTTGGTACTACAAATAATTTAAACACAACAACTACCACACACAATTGAACAATTTTGCGAAATTCAACCCATTAGAGGTGAAAAAGAGGTAAATTTTGTTTTAAGAATAATAATTATATCTCCGTATCTTATCAAAAATAAGAAAATATATTGGGTATCAATAGCAAAAATATGAAAACTACCAACCAAAATTTCACCATTTTGCGAAATTCAATCCCTAAGGGGTGATAAAGTGGTAAAATTGGTGTTGAGATAGTTAATTATATCACCGAATCTAATCAAACATAAAACGAGATAAAAAAAATACTACCAAGTGCAGTCATTAACATAGGGCGACTTCCAAAATATTTACACCTGGCATTTAGTTTCATAGTCCTTAAACCAATAGGAAAATCCTCTAGTTTATAGTAATTTAATTAACAGGTGTTTAAATTAAGTATTATATGCCAGATATCTTGGTTTCCTGTACACGTGACTGTGATGATGTTGTAAAGGCATCGAATTTTAATGATTTCTTGTACTTCAGACGCTTTCTTGTTTCCTTCTTAACTGTCTCATTTTGCTTAGTCTGCAGGGCTTCATAAAATGGAGTTGATGTAAGAATTTCACTTCTCTGCATCTTCCTTTTCCTACTTTGAATGCTGTGTTTGCTGGCATCTGGGAGAGGTGAGAGTTTTTCTAAAATAGTCAAAGAGTTGACTAATCCACTTGAACCTGGAGTTGGTTCCACGTTGGATGGAATGAACTGGTCTGTGTGGCATACATTCTATTTTCTTGGCTGGTCAAAGGATTTTTCACTTGTGTCAATTTGGAAGGTAGAAAATCCAAATCTGAAAAGACACCCGAGTTGAATGGATGGATGCCTGTACACGAGAATCCTTTCAGAGCAATCTCCAGACGACTGACCTTGGTGTAGGCAGAACTTGCCAACTCTGCAATGTCGTATTCATTAATACGCAGTCCAGGATTCTTTCTCATCCATGCGGAACATGCTTCAGCGTACGCCCCTTTAAAAGGTTTCATGAATGACCTGTCGAGAGGTTGCAGCCTATGAGTGGTGTGGGGAGGTGTTGATAGCATGTGGATATGCTGCGATCTAGCATGTACAATGACGTCCAGTTCCTTATGACTGCAGTGGCCGTCGAGGACGAGAAGTGTGGGACTTTGCTCCGTTGGGTGTGCGTGCTTAGCAAAGTGTTTTAACCATGCTAGAAATTGTTCTGCATTCATCCAGCCATTTGGCTGAGCGACTCCGAAGCTCTCACCAGGAGCACCAATCATAAGCCTTTGGTCATTTTTGGTCGAGGAAAGATAAACATAGGTGGAATGAAGTGCCCCGTAGCACTCATGCAGAACACTGATTTTACGTTTCTACCTCTCTCCCCAGAAGTTAGTTTCCCAACTTGTCTTTTTCCTTTCACTGAAATCACTTTGCTGTTTTCATGGACAGAAGATATTCCCGTCTCATCCGCATTATAAATACGGGAAGGTGGGAAAGAATATTTATCGAACAACTGACCTTGTTTGTCATAAAATATAGTAACTTGAGGCTTATTAAAACCCACTGCTCGCATTATGCTCGTAGATTCTGCAGTTTTCAATAACAATTCTGGATGCCTCTTCATGAAATCGTAGTAGAAGTTTTTCCCTGCAAGTTTTTTCTCTCTATTGAACCTATGGGGCAGATTCAAAGCAGCAGCCAAATTA
Organism: Bacillus rossius redtenbacheri; assembly: GCF_032445375.1. Taxonomy (NCBI): domain Eukaryota; kingdom Metazoa; phylum Arthropoda; class Insecta; order Phasmatodea; family Bacillidae; genus Bacillus; species Bacillus rossius. The sequence goes on along the minus strand of NC_086344.1, from coordinate 2,673,651 downwards.
TACGCTAGCTTCAGGAACTCTTTTCTGGTGAGAGGCATAAGCATATCATCTAACTGTTTGATGTGAGAGATGAATTTTTCCTCGTAACTATCTGAAAATGTCTTCTCAAACCGGCCTAATTTTGGTGAGATATTAATTTCCCCTCCACTTTTAATTCGAATTAATCTGTCCTGTAAAGTGCTCTTTGGAACACTAAAAGTTATTGCAGCTTCTCGTACACTTCAACTATTAGCCAACACATTGTTTACAGCCAGCTTCATATCGTCTTCGGACCATTTGCCTCTTCTTTTCGCATCATTTTTGTCTTTCGACATGCTTGAAATTTATATAATCTGCAAACAGAAAACCTATTTCATGTCTGAACACATTAAAGGCCCGTGTAAAATTAGCATGTGGTTTCTCTTACTAGCTACAGTAAAAATAAATGCTATAATTTCAATTTATTAGTAACGTCTTTAACACGCATGTTAAATTATAATACATTCATAATTAGATTGTACCACTCCTTTAAGTAACAATTATAAACTCAATAACAAAAAAAATATGTAACGAAAACTACTTTTCAAAACAATTAGAGACACTCTCGTAACCAACATTTGTAAATCATGCAAATTGTTGCTAATGCATACTAAACACAAATCTCATTATTGAAAAAATAACCAGGAATTTATAAACGAGCCTTAAATCAGATACATATGTGTCTGAAAACACACTTATATTTGTGTGCCTTAATACAGAAAATAGAGTACCAAAGTATGTGTCCGGTACTACAGGACAAAGGGCCTGTTGGCTAATTGTGTGTCCGATACTAGAGGACATTAAGTGTCCGGTGCTACCAGATCCGCATGCGACCAAATTAATTCTCGCCATTAGATAAACACTTTTAGATTTCCACTAAAAATCAATGAAAATGTTGTTCAGACTATAATAATTACCTGAACACAGTTTAGACACAATACATTCAACTAATTCCGGGTAGTTCACTTTCAAATCTTAGCTTGGGTAGAAACATAAACAATGATATTCACAAAAACGCTCACAGTGTGGTCACAGCTCGACGAACTAACACACTTTGCTGGAACATTTGTGTACTGGAAGGAACCTTTAAGACGCACCGTGCATTATGCTGATACCTAGCGGGATTTTCGTGAACTCTTATGTGTCCGGTGCTAGAGGCCGTCCGGTTCTAGAGGACTTTCCCCTAACTGTTAACTCAAATCTGAGCTTTGAACATTAATATGTGGAATAATATTTTAATACTAATCAGAAAAATCATTATAAAAAGGGAAGAAATGGCACAAGTGTTGTAAAAAATATTGAAATACAATCCATTAAAATTTAAAAACATTGCCTCCGTTTTAATTTCTTACACCTTCAAAGATTAGTATCAAAATCTTTAGCATATTCAATTTTTAATACTGAAAGGAGTAAACAAAATGGAGCTGATGGACAAAAAAAAACCCGTATTATCCCTTAGCGAGCATTTTACGCAATCCGTTGAAGTTATTAAAAAACATTATAGATTATTGTCAAAAACTTTTGTTTGAAACAATTTATGTTGTGACCATCCATTACTGTTAGAAGTATTAAAAATTATAATGTAAAAAATATATATTCTTAACTCCCTTTGTAATGAAAATATCATTTTGGAAACGGTCTGGTATTTATCAAGAAAAAATTATGTTGCACAGCAACTGTGTAGGTAAAAAAATTTCTTTTTTTAATAATATGTTAGTGTTGGTATTTATAAGTATGATATTGCTTTTTTTCTTTAAAACATATTTTATTTTTAAAACGCAATTGATGGTACTCGCAAACAGCAAGAATCCACGTGGGCGTCACACCGTGAATTGTGATAAAAGATTCACGCTTAAGCGGATCAAAACAATCGCACCAAGCGGATAATCCGCTCAGCCAATCAGAGCTCTGCATCGTTTGCAGCGGGTGCCTCAGCGGAATGTTTGCCTAAGCTCTGAAGTTCCCGTAGGCCGCGAGAGAGCCGACCCCGCCAATTTTCCCCAGACTTAAGCGAGATAAGTCCGCGATGATTTTGAAAACCAAATTATTTTGCACGTTTTATGTACTCACATATTTATATTTTCCACTGAAGTTATCAGCTTTGAAATGTGTCAACAGGTTCTTCCTAAGATCAAAATAATGAAAAAATTATAAAAATAAAATTTAACTATCTTACACTGTTATGACGGATATGTTTTATCATGCCAAAAACATGCGAAATATATTCAATTTACTTAATCCACCTGGTAATACATATTGATAAAAGCATAGTCTACTAGAAATTTTGTAATGGGGCAGTTTCACTATCATAAAAGTTTTATTTGGCACAACATTACGTTTGGTATGCACCCTTATGTTTACGAAAGTGACTATGTACGGGTTAATGTTTCTGCATGTGTTCCGCCGTCTTTGTGATGAATTCCGTTCATCGACTGCCGTTCCATTTTCACGGATTCACTCCTATTAAGTGTATACCGGGAGCTAGCCTCGAAAAGCATCTCCGTAGCTGTGGCCGGCTGCAGTTGTCGTCGTTAGACCGCGAGTGGAGGCAGTAAGTCACAGACGGGGGACAGGGAGTGTAGCGAGCAGAACAGCGCTCCCTGGGCCGGGTGCAGCTGCGGGCAAAGACGGCACCACCGCCTTGAAACCTTGTCTACGTATCGCCGCCACCGCTCTCAGATTCCAGCACGTCCCACGGCCAGCAGAGATCGGGGTAGACGCCAGCAGTGCTGACAAAGTCATAGGGCTGAGGACACAGCCAACTGTCTGGCTAGCTGAGTGTGTCCCCCACAAGGGTGGGTCTGGGTGGACCCCTGGGCCTAGGGCCTGGACCTAGCCCTGTATATTTATATCTCAGTGTGTGAAATACACATACATACTCGCTGTGGTCATTTTTAAAGTAAAATACATTTTATAAATAAAGCTCAGTTTGGAATTATAAAAAATAGTAACCATAATTATACCCTGTATTTTCAGGTTAAATAACAATCTAAATAGAGTGTAGGTAAGAAATAACCGTGCAATAATAATGTAGCACGTGACTGTAAATTTGTTTGTGGGGTGGTTGTCTCCGATCCTGGGTCCAGGGCCCGTAAGCGAATGTGGAGGCCATGTACCAGACACCCACTCCTTGGAGTTGTACCTCCATGGTTGAAGTCCTTCGCCAACACGCAAGTTGCCTGTTTCGCCCGAGACGCCTGACTCTGCGACGGCCATAATTTTACAGTCTAAGGGCTAAGGACACAGCCAACTGTCAGAGGGGCTAAGGTGATGACTATGCTGGGTTGCCCTAGCCTGGTCATGCTGAGGCTCCAACACCGTCGAGCTGGCAAAGCTCTTGAAAGCTGCAGACTGAGGGTTAATGCACAACGGCACCCTACTCGTGTTCAGTTGCTCGGCAATGAACTTGCGCATTTCCTCTTTGACCTGCTGCACGGAGGTGGGCTTCTTCTCCCAGAGGTCGTCGAAGCCGTGGGGTGCCACCGGCTCTTGACAGCTCTGTCGTAATTTTAGTTGCACTGCGAATTAATAAAATGATCTGTAAACCGCTCCCATTCTACCCGTAAAGGGCGCACATGTGGGGGAATGTTGGAGGATGCCGAACAAAAGTTTGGAACAAAAGCCAAGTTGCACCGCAAGAGTTCAGGCTTGAACTCGAGTCTTTGGGGTTGGTTTTTTTTTTACCTTCGTTCGACCACGTCTGCTGTTGCACCGTTGAGCCGTGAGCGATGAGCGAAGACCGTTGGGAACAAACTCTCGGGTCGGTTCGTGGCAGTGATCTCGGATCAAAACTACGCGAGCATGTGAATTTAATTAGATGTAAATATCAGATTATTTTTTTTAATTGCACATCATATATGACATTTATAACAAAAAAAATTACTTATTCTAGTATTACAACCACTTCTCACGCAAGATACATTGTATTGTTACGATTATTAAAACAATAATAATCGTTGTGCGTAAAACTACTGGGTTCGTAAATGGATAGCCGAATTAAAGTTTTTACTACTACACAATTTTATTGAATAGCAATATTTACCTCACTAACAAATAATCAATTACACGTTAAAATGTTGCATCACCAGTCACTCGTTTCTCACAATCCATACACCTCGCTGGGCCGCATCTCTGGCGCAACTCTCGCCGCAGCACCCCTCATGGACCTCCGTCGCCGCACTCCACCACCGCCGTCGTACTTCCCTTCGCCGAGGCTCCGCTCGACGCCTCGCTTGGAACTTCGCTTGGAACTCAGCCGCGCCCGCAACACTATCGCCCTGGGTAAAACTATCTCGAAGGCCGGCATACCGAGCTTATATAGGCCCAGGCGCCACTTCTAGAAGTCACGAGCGCAGCTGGGGCCAGTCGCGGTATCCCGCGCCGACCCGCCGCCCGAAGCATCGAGAGAAGCATCGGCAGCTCGCGCGGGATTCCCAGAAGCTGCCAGGTGCCAGGTAACGGCGCCGAGGCAGAGCGGCGCGCGGGGTGAGGAGGGGCGTAGGGGGTAGCGATGACCCTTGTAATCCGCCAGGCGCGCGTGGAATGTCTCACGTCAACGGCGGCCACGCGATGTCAGTGGCCATGCGGGGACCTCAGCCAGCTATCTACCTGCGCGCGCCGCGCCGCGGCCCAGCTCACGTTCGTAACAGTATTTTTAATATTTGAAATAATTATTATTTCAGTCAAGTGTTTAATTTTTTTATTTCGTCACGACTATTTTCCATGTGAAATAAATGCGTTCCTTTTTTTTTTTTTTCGTCGAAACCTATTCATAATTCCAAGTGTTTATTTTTTAATTATTTTTAATAACAGTACGAATGTTCCATCATTATTAAAACAAAGAGATGAGCCAGTGACTGCTATCTTGTGTGCAATCGCATCAACCTTTAGCTCGCCGTGTCACAGCAGATTGTAGAGACTTCGCATCATTCCAGCCCATCAATGGAAATGCCACTGACATTTCTTCGACACTGCTGCTGCCTGTTGTCGAGGATTGGTCCACGCAAGCTAAGGTCTTGTAGTCCTAATACCAGCATGCGTTGGCGCAACGTTTAGAACATTCTCGTGCTGAGATGATTGGCTCGCGGCTCGAAGAGCAGAGTGACGCAACAGGTCGTCGGAGGGAGGGAGGGAGGGGGACAGGTACTCGCGGAGCGAGTGAGAGGACGCGTGGCTCACCAGCGACTGGATGCGGACAAGGCACAGCGTTTCCCTACTCGCGGCGAGTGCAGCGCGGTCTACTGAGGGGGCCTACCATTTGTCCGAGTGTCCACTTCTCCGAGCTTCTTTTGTTCGAAGGACCACTTGTCCGAGCGGACAACTCTCCGAGCTCTGAGGGGCGGATGGTGTCTCACCACCTGCTCGACCTTGCTCCGCCCTGCCTCCTCCTTGACAGCCAATCCCAGCACTGCCGATAGGCCGCCAGTCAGCAATAACCCGTCCACCGAAGAAGCTGGTCTGACGGCTGGCTCTGCGACTCTGCGAGCAACTCGGAGGCAGCGCGAATCCAGAGCGAGTCGACGGATGTCCACTGAGGTATTCGGAACCATAATCGATTTTCAAAACCGGGACGTTCGGTACTAGTCTTCAACGGAACCGAGATTTCCCGGTAATTTCGCCACTACATAGTTTTTTTTTTATTAATGATGTAGCAGTCGGTGACTGAAGTACTAAAAAGTAAGTTTTGAACTTTTAACTATTTTTTGTGACTAGAAACTAAGAGATGAACATTTTTGCTACAAATTTTCATTGCAAACGTATCTACAAACGTATTTGCAACAAAAAAAAAAAATTGAACAAATAATTGTTTAACGCATGCAGAATCACAGAATGATTAACATCAAATGATTGTTCTGTTTTTCATAATAAAAAAAAACTTAAAATAAAAAATTTCGTTGTTTAAAGAATATTGACGCTACAACCACAGGCGCACACACAGAGCAGTCCGAACACGCACTGTCTGTTCAGGAACGGCAGACTCACGCCCCTAATCAAGCATTTAAAATTTGCCTCGCCAGATGAGATAATTAAATGAAAGTAACCTTAGCGCGCAGTAAAAAAAAATTGGTTGTCTGTAAAGTTGGTTTACGGACGATAGTTTAACGTGCCAACGTCATAAAAAAACATTGATGAAATGATTGCATACTTTTTGAATAAAATTGAATCATTTTTATTTTAATAATAAAAGAATATATACTTGAAATTATACTAGTAATCAGATTTTTAAAATGCAAGAATAATTAACCTTTATTGCCGAAATTGTTGTTGTAAACAGTCGAGTGGAAGAGAGATAGATGCGGCGCAAGCGTACAACGAGCGTAACGGGACACAGCGTAACGGAACAATGTGCGTAATGGGACACTTTTTCGTGCGTGCAGCCGGCGTTCATCCATTTATTAGATGCTGTCACGTCAAAAAAACGATAATTTATGCGGTTGACGACCAGTCCCGAAAGTACCGAAAGAACAGGGAATTGAATTTAAATACCCTGTTCTTTAACTATACCAAAAGTACACGTGATTACCTGTTTTGAAGTCTAATGTTCACGAACAAAGGCAAGTCCCCTGTGCTGATTGGCCAACGCAGCTCAGTGCGGTGAATGCCTTAATATTGGTGGAAGTTATATCGAAAAAATATTGAGATAGAGGCTTCCATGTAAAAATTAATTTGCTAAGAAAATCTACTTTTTTTTTTACTTCAAAACGGTACTTATTTTAAAAAACAGGCTTCGTATTTAATTTGATAATACATTATTTAATTCTTATATGATTAAATGATTTTTTGAATGATTACAGTGCTGAAAAAACACTCACTATGTTATGAATGTGAAGTTAGTTTAGAAAATGATAAGACGAAATAAAAAAAAAAACAACCTGCCATAAAGAGCCTGTGCAATTATCATGTTTATATTGTTCGTTAAGAGTGTTTGTATAGAATTACTTGTGATTAAGTAATAAATAACGTATGGTTTGCTCCCACGTGGTCAAAAATTCCACAATAGCATAAAGTAGTTTTAAATAAATTAAACTGTGGCAATTATGTACATACTTCCTGAACACTTACGGATTTTCACGTAGCAATTTATTGATATCGCTGACAATTTCAACTACACTGAAAAAATATTATATTTGTATTACAAATGTACTTAACTGAGAAAATATACACAATAACATTTGAAGTGTATACAAAATTTTATTCATAACCAAACATTCAGCCCATGGATTTCCGAAAGTGTTAATGCATTAGTAATTTTTAACATGTTACACATGTGCCGAATTTAATACTCTCGTTTTAGTATTTTCTAAGCTATATTTAAAAACTATGATCAATACCCTCCATTTTATTTCATAAGGAAGCTCGGTGAAACACGCGCCTTATTAGTTTTAATGTAGGTTATGATATCTTTCTCATATACTCTTTCTAATTCATTTTAATATACATACATACAAAATAATTAAAATCTAGCCTCCCCTTCTGTGTACCTGAAGATGGGATCAGATGTCATTACCCGAAATATCGCTCTTTCTCCTTTTAGAAAACCTCCTTTGCTAGTCTTTGCTGTATTCGTTAAGACTTCCCTACGTAATCTATCGCTGTGTTTGTCTGTGGTTTTATTTTTTTTTAGTCAAATATACTAGCTTTTTGATACTCTCCTCAGCGTTTAATTTTTTTTTTTTTTTTTTTTTTTTTTTGTCATTTGTGTTGTTCTTTTCCTGTCTTTGTGGTTTTATTGACGTATTTCACTTCGGAATTTTCTACATGTTCTTTATCTGTTTGTTAAGCTGTTCAACCTATTTACGTAATGTTTCGTTATTTCATTTCTTCGTTTTTTATGCCGTCATGATCACTGTTATGGCGTCAGTCCAACTTTCATCTACGAGTCCAGCAATAAAATGAATTATATAAAATATTCATATTGTAAATGAGTCGGTTTTAAAAACTGTAAATGAAATTATGTTTATAGGTATAAAAAGGAACTGAAAAATATCATATTGGTTGCAGTTATTTATTCCGTTGTTTTTTTTTTTTTAAGTTAAAACGTAACATTTGCCTTTGCTTGGGCAGTCATTGCAAATTAAGAGCGTCACGAAGCCAAAACTTTGTGTTTATCGACACCACGTACTATGTATAATAGTTGCAGTCATTCCCATATGAATTCATTAACTAAACGCCAATGACATCGCAGGGATAACTATTCGTAGCAGCCAATCACAATTAACTTTAAGCATTCCATTAAAAAAATATACACTATGCTTTAACGAAGCTATTATTTTCCAAACTCAACAATATCAATTTATTATGGCCTAAACTTCGTTGAAGTTAGGCTGAAGTCATTCGGTTCGTGATTCTTCTCATTGAGTGCGTTCTAAAAATAATGCATAACCAACTATGATTACGCCATCCTACAAGTTATAGTTGCTCTATTAAGGGCTCCGCCTACCTGGGCACACACACGGTGCGCAGAGCTTCAGATAAAACAACGCTATTTCAAAACTACTCAAGATATCCGAGTGGGGTATCATTACGAAGAGCATTTAAGAGTTCGCTGAGGTCTGAAAAGTACTTTTGATTTCGGATTAAGTTTTAAACTGTTTTTTATAAGAGTTAAAATGGCTAAAACACATGTTTTCAGAGTAATTTTTAAGCATAAAACAACCAGTACAGATTCTTAAAAGCACTTAAGGGACTTGCATTACTCATTTATCTTCATTTCTCGGCCATATAATGTTACGGTCACCTCTCAAATTTCACAGTTATCCTGTGACGACGAGAAGACTGAGCGCCAGTTCAGAGCCTTGTGCTTAGAGGCGACACCGCGCTAGAAGCACCAGCGAGCGTCGCGCTTATCATCCTGCCTCACTAACACGCATACACCCCTGACGATGCGGGTCCCTTAAGATGTATTATTCCCTGAAATACAGGTATTCCTAATTTTTTTCTTCGTGCCTGTCTCGTATCATTCTTCTTTTGCAATGGAGACATTCCTAAAGCTTTCCCGGTAATTGTATTACGGAATTTAATTAAATTATTTATTGAACGGAGGCGTAAATAATTTAATTAAATATTAAGTTTATAAATATTTCATAAGAATTTTCATATCATTAATACTAACTTCAACTTGTCAAAAAAAAAAAAGCTTAGGTACATTCTTAGTTATAAAAATTAAAATTCAATTAATTAAACTCGAGGAAATTTTTAGTAAATTTCTACCAAGTGGCTACTAAATATTATTTGTGAATACTATACTGTAGGCGAGATGCAAAGTGGATATAAAGATATTTTTTGTAGTTGACAATTTTGTCGTAATTTTACGGACTGCCTTGAACAATTAAACTTGTAAAGAGGGAAAAGTCAGGGGAAAATTTTTCGTGGTTTAGTTGGACACCGTGGGATGTTTTGCCATCACATTGGGTATTTTTGACATAACCCACTCTTACATGTACTGTGTTACAGTTGGATGCACATCGCAATAGTGGTGAGGGGTTCCAGGTTTGAGTCCCATGGGTAGAGACCGGAAAACATTCGAGATTTCAAATCCCTAAAGAATAGACTCCATGATTCTCTATGCACTCGTGCAAATTACATCTGCTGATTGGTTACCGACTCGTAAAACCTGTTGACTGGAATGATCGTGATTCGCTAATTCTTCTGTTAAAGATTTTTCATTGGCCCAGAGTCCTTCAGATAAACTGTGGCCCAATCACTGAAGCAAAATAATGTCAAAAACTTTATCCTATCGCAAAATTAATCCACGAATTTTACAGGTCTCTACCCATGGGTTAAAAAATATTCGCGTTTTGTCTTAGGTACTCACAATTATGTCACGCATTTAGACAGTTTTGCAAAGGAAATTTATTGTGTGTCAACCTTGTAAAAATCAAGTCATTAGAATAGGACAACGAATCATAATAAATAAACATTTTAAAGGATAAATCTGATCGAAATGGTTTAAGGAACTTGTGGATTGTGAGAGATGGATTCCTGGAACTATTTGAGGCTTCTGGGGTATGGTGGTGTCCTTCCACTACATGCTGCGAAAGTTGATGTTAATCCATCGTAGAATCACTCGGCTGTAAACAATAACATCCCTACGGGCTGATCAACCCTACGTCATCAGAATGCAGTATCCAATACCAAATTGCATTATTTGATTTATTTGCATTATTTAGTCATTTATTTATATATAGTTATTTATATATTTTCTGTACCAAGCATACATTTGCATTGGTAAAACTTGCGTATGGAATGGTACTGATTATACAGCCCATCTGAAATACTTTTCTCATAAAATTTCCCTAAATCACTCGAGCCAAATTCGAGTCATGACCAATTATTTCCCTCAAACTAAATTGCAACCACTCTCACCATCGTATGTGTAATAAACACGTGCTGTCAAGAGTTCTAATACATCAAATAAAATTGAAAAAAAAATAGCCAATATTCCCCTGCGGTAGAAGTTCAGACATTTTAAGCCGTCAAAGCCAAACTCTGCCCGTTAGGAGAAAAAAATAATGGCCGAATCAAAAATATATACACACACACGCACACACACACACACACACACACATATATATATACATATATATATATATATATATATATATATATATATAAATGTGTGTGTATATTAGTTTAGACCCAAATCAAATATGTGTGTTAGAAACAAAATAATTTTAAATTTTCAACTATCAGTGACAGCAAAATTTGGCTGTCATTTACAAGTTCGAGAACTGTAAAAAAAAAAATCCAGAGTATGCTGTATTTTGGATTACAGCTGCCAGGGGTTTGTTTCATGAATTTGCGTGCAGCTGATAGGAAATTATGCGTATTAAATAAACATAATAATTTAACAAAACTAACCTTACTTTATTTTTTGACGTGAATTCGGTGAACGACTAACTTGACGCCCCTCCCGAAAAATTGCGACCATTAACCTCGATAAACTGGGCCCATAGATCACAGCCACTGGCTCTACTGACTCCATGTCAACACCAGAATCATCAGAGAGCACATCCACGTTCATCACCAGACAGTTGTCTGCATTCCCCGTCGCTTCTCGCGAGGAACAAGGCTGAGGCTCGCTCGAGCGCAGATTTCACGCCTCGTTTGGGGGCTCGTTTTGCCACTGGCTCATTTCTCTCGGCTACTTTGTGCCTCGTTCGATACCTACCACACTTCTCTGCATTTTAAATAACTTCTGCTTGGGCTATTTTTTTTTATTTTCTTTCTTTTCTCCAACAAAGCTTGTTTTCACGTAGGCATTTTGCGATTAATGGATACATACCGGAAAAATTCGCGGATTCGTTTCACGACAGCCTGAAATACAAATAGGTATACCTCAGTGCTGCCTCTGCTATTGGCTCACAACTCACCTGGACGACTCCGGGCCAGTGAGAAACACCCAACCGAAGCTGTATCGAATCACAGGCCGCTACGTTGGGACACCTTCACAAGACAGTAGCCAATGAGAGGGTGACATTTTACCGATTGTACGCAGAACTATAATGTTTATCCTAGACGTCATTGAACCCGCGAATTTTTCCGGTCCCTATTAATGGCGCAAAAAAACCACTCAACTAACACCACTCAGTGCTCACTCATGAGCAAATTAAAGTTCAAATCACGCAAATCTGTCTATTACTCTCGCAGTCACAGTTGACACTGGCTTCAGTTCAATGCTCCCCACCAAAGCTCATTACGTCATCACATTGATGATTCATACGTAAACATCACAAGCAGAATTCTGCTCTACTTAGATATTATTAGGGCCATGAACATTTCACGGAAAAGATTCCGAGGCTGGCTGAAAGTTTATACACTGTATCATCGTCTGTGTTTCGTGATTGGGCGAGTTTCTTTCAGGCACATGACGATTGTTAAAACACCAATCACAGATATTCATTGCGGAAGCAAATTCGTCCTGAGTGGCACAGCCAAACAAGGCAACTACTTCTCTCGCAGACGGCCGCCAATCACAAGGAAGAAACCGCTGGTGCACGTATATCTTGTTGCAGTCTAATAGGCGTTCAGCTTTATTCGCGAAAAATGCCTGGCCCTAGATATTATACTTACTTCAACTCTGTATATTTCATAGTTAACGAGTTCTAAGCGGTGTAGAATCCTTCGCCGAAGTGACACTCAACCCGATATTAAAGACATTGATATTCTTGTCTCATATTCATGCTACCTAATTAGTTTTGTCGCCACAAAGAATATATAGTGGGGTCTACATTGCCGAAATATTTTGGTTTCATGCTCAAAAAAAGTAATTATTTATTTTTAAATGAAACTTCTGGGCGGCTGGTAGAAATAATTTATAGACGATGACTCATCAGAGCGTAGAGACAAATCAACACTGCAAAGCTTAGGAGTGTGGCGCTCAGTAGCTGTAGAGTGTCATTAAACAGTATCACACTTCTGCAAGCTTGTCGTCGCTATGTTCGTAGAAATTTTTGAATCCCCAGAGCAAACCTTCATTTTGCATTGCATTGAACGCAAATTTACTTGAAATATGTTAGTTATAAAATCTCTTTGCCGAAAACACAGATGGAATGTTTGGATTATATCAAACTTGCCTACTTGCGCTCTCGTATGGGTACTTGCTTATTCACATACTTTTCACGGCGAATGTATTATGTGAATCGGGTGACCACCTATGGAGCAGAAAGGGAGGGGAAACAATAAAAATGTTAGTACTTAACGATGGTTATTTCCCTTAATTAAAACAATTAACCTAGCTTAAAGTCAAAGTAAAGTCTTATGTCAAAGTTAAACCAAAAATGTTTATTTTTTACCTTCTATAACTTCTTCCTTCTCATAACTAATGTGTAGAGACCTGAAAAATTCGCGAATTCATTTCATGTTATGCTAAAATTCAAATAATTATACCTTAGTGCTGCTTCTGCCATTGGTTCACTGTTTAATCTAGAGGAATAAGGGCCAATTAGAGACCCTCACTCATAGAAGTGTCGAATCACAGACCACCCAGTCGAGACGACTGACAAGTCAGCAGCCAATGAACAGTTGTCGTTTGCCCTAGTGTGTAGAGGATATTGGAGTCTATCCTGGAGGTCATTGAATCCGCGAATTTTGCAGGTCTCTACTAATGTGACCGACTCCAATGTGGCGTGGTGTGAAAATACATTTTTATTTAGCTGTCAATGATAAATTACATTACTAGCGCATTAAGTTTAAGTTATGGGTAGATAGATGATAAAACTATATTATCACCCCCATTTTTAAGTTATTGTTAATTTTCTTTTTAATTGACTTTTGAAATTCATGTTTTCATAGTATTTGGCTACGCAATATGTTATAATGAAACCTTTTTTAATCGATACTTGAGATAGCGTATTTATCGATTTGTGGATTTGTTTGGGAGAGTGTGACTTCTGTTCTTATCTACAGTGTCCGGTTATTTGAGCTCGCAAAGGTGGTAACCTGAGTCATGGGAGGGGCGGCTAGTGTGACTTTGTCCAGGGTGGCAGGCTTGGTCGCACTGCCTCTGGGAGCTTCATATACACTTCCTATCCCGATATATAAGAGTACTCACTTAGTTCAAAAGTTAATTTCAGTGTTGGAGGTTATGTGCTCGAATTATGAATAAGACATAGATGTGCGTGGCTGTTTTAATGTGATACTAGTTATTTTATTAGCAGCTCTATCTCAGACTAATGGCAGTAATAAGCTCAATAAAACCAAATAAATGTTTTAATAATAACTGTTTTTTTTATTTTTCCAATAAAATATTTTGTTTCCATTGAACAGAAAAATTAGCATAGTTTATTTAGAAAAAAGATTATTAATACTAATTTATAATTTCCGAACTCAAGTAGGATTAACGTTTTTAAGATATTTTAATACTTTATGAAAATTTGTATTCCGAAACGTTTCAAATATAACGATAAAGTGAGGATATAATAAATTTGTCTTCAGGTTGTTATTCAAAACATGGAATTTTAAATCAATACGATCATTAGTTTTTTTTTTTTTTTTTAAGTAAAACATTTTTTACAAAAGTAATAATAGGGAAAAATACTAAGTGTGTAATAATTCAATAACCACGTAGACTCCTCAATTTCATTCGTTTGTCTTGATCCGAACTTTTTTTTTGTTTCCTGGTTGGCGTGGTTATTGTTTTGCGGTATCACCTCCTGTGTTTCCTTCCGGCCTCTACTGCGATATTGGCCTTTCTCTTGCGTCTCTGAGCGTAGCCATGAGCGCAAGGATACTATCCAAAAGCCACTTATTGGATAACCTCCCTTTCTCCTCTTTCAACCCCTTCGCAGGGACTCGAATTGGTGGAGGGGGGGGGGGGGGAGAGGTGCTCAAGAATCAACCAATATTACATTTCCTAGAATTTCGCCAGCATTATGACCGCGGCGCTATTGTCGATAATATCGCTCGAGATGGGAGGGAAAAAAAAAGAGAGAGAAAAAAAGAAACACACTCTCACAAAACGTTGAATATTCCCTGGATCATATCGCAAGCTAGACGGGGAATTTTCACAGTAGAATAAACTTCGATACGGAATGCGCCTTCATCGTGCACACAGCACAGTAACGTAACGCAGTCTACTCGCGTACGTTTGGCGCTCTTAGCGTAGCAGCTTGCGTCACAACGTAGAGATTATTGTGCAATAAACCATGAGTACCGTCTGATTTTTCGATATATTATTTTCTAACAAAGTAAAAGAATCATAAATGTGTGGTTATTGAGGGCATCGATATTAATTTTTTAAGCTCACTCATAACAAAATAGTGAACATTATAAACATTGTCAAGAATCTTTATAATTATATATATTTGAAAGTAGACTTATTTAATCTCTTTGCCATACATATTTCGTTCTGCGTTTGATTTTGACTATAGTGTCATTCAACTCGCTCTAACTTGACAGTCTATCAAAAGTAGTACCAGTGAACGCCCATTTTCTAAAATTTCACCGAAAATTATTACGAGGATGCGTATACCATATGAACTACTTTTAAGAACTGTCAACTTTTAAACAATTTAACTGACACAGATTAAATTACCATTTTAACTCCGTTTTTTACAGTTCAACACAAAACAGAGATCATTTAACGGTTTATAAGTGTAATTTAAAAAAGAAAGTTTTTAATTAATAATTATATTTTGAATAAAAGCTCTTAATTTATTTGCGTTATTTTAATCTCTTTAAGAAATATTTTTTTGTTGTATACAAATTATCACAAAAATTCGTTTATATTAAAAGCATATTAAAACGACAAGTTTACAAACTTCCTCAAAATCAACGATATAAATGATTTGAGAATTTTGTATGAAAATTCGATAAATGATTAATTCTTTAAAAGTAATTTTGATTGCATTGTCTTAAACCTTTTCAAAAAGACTACAATATTAAGGAAAGTTATAATATATCTAGTGAACAAATGAACTTTCTTGACAGATCTATGTTAGGCATTAAGCTGTCATGCATCAATCAAATAGTTCCATTAAATAAAATTAATTGAGTCTAAAACGTTGCCCCAAGAAATAGCAAAACATGCTATACTTTAGGACTATTCACGCAGTACAAAAAAATTACTTTGCTAACTTAACAAGTTATTCTAAGAAATAGCACAATAAAGCAAAAAACGTTATTTTACGTTATTAATAGTAAAATTTTCCTGAATAAATATTGTTTTGCCACATAAGTGATTCAAATATTTTTTTCCCTTAAAGTTTATCAAATTTGATCTTGTATTGAATTGTTATTAATAGTATGGTTATTTATGATTGCTTAGAAACATTTTTAGTCAAAGTATATAATGATTTGGTGCATGATGTATTTTTAAATCAAAAATAAAATGCCTATAACTCTAAAACTCTGAAACTTCTTTGAATTTTAGATAATTTTATTTAAAACCGTTTTGAGTATCAACTGCTCTCGGATTGAAGTTGATCTGTAGGTCGCTCTGGGCACGCGCATGTATTTGGCACTACTTTCTCTCGCATGCCGCCAAGCCGCAGGCGGAGGAAGATCTCAGTCCTCGCTGCCGATGGGAATATATTCGGTGGGGAACGAAGCTAGCCCCGGGGTGTGTGGGGGCGGGGTGGTTGGAAAGGAAGGGGGAGGGGTGGGAAAGGTTACCTTTCCGACCAATCGCGTCGTAATGCTGTTTGGAGAGCTGCCCGCTCGGGTTCCCAGGGTCGAAGGTGCAGATTCGCCAACATTAAAAACGGAGAAAAAAAAGTCCCGAACCCATCGGTGACCGACCTCTGAACTCGCATTTACAGACTGGATTTCATCCAAAATATGTATGAAAATGGAAGAAGAAAAAAAAGGAAGGAAAATATATAGATACTTTTTCGTGATTAAAATTCCTGACGGTAAAATGACAGTTATTTATGCTTAGCCAAATTAAAAAAAAAAAATTGGTACGCTATTTAAAAGTCTCGTAGTCGCATCCACAGTTACGATAATACCGCTCACTGCCTCGGGCTTAAGGGGTGAGTATCCTAAATTATTTTCCTTCTATTATTTCCTGTATTTTATCAAATTTTTTTCTACTAAAAAAGTCCTTATTTAATGGTTTGATGAACTTAAAGGAAAAAAAAATATGTCAAACCTAGCATGTACTCAAAACCTTTATCCATGTAGTATAGCTTTTAGATTAACCATTTTTGTCTGTAGTTTTCATCTACAAACATGTTATGTTTTGTATATCATTTACACAAAAAATAAAATTTAGGTTTTCCGAAAATCCCTAAACACTCTGGTTTTTATGATTTTGGTAAAACCTAATTGATATGGATTCAATACAAGATATTCTAAAATAAAAAATTTTTGAAGACGAAGATTGCATACGAACAGTTCATCCCACGATTTTATACTTTCATTATATGCTAGGACTGACAAAAATTTTCCTTATGAATATTAAAACCCTTTAATAATGACTTGTTTAGTAGATAAAAAAACGTTTATATGCATTTAAGAATGGTTAATTTGCGAATTTTTTTTGAAATCATAAAAAAACATGAAATAGTATAACAAAAATAATTTAGAATAAGACACTCTTAATGTGAGTGGCATTTTGTATGCATACCGGTGTCTTCATTAAAGCTGCCTTGTTTATGTTTAAATAATAGTAATGATTGAAGTAGCTTGGCTTCTGTTGCCTACCCTAATTATGGCGACATCAATTTTGACCGAAACGTCGGTGATATATTCTCCTTGGAAGCTGCTACAACCCAGAAGCCTTGCTACTTCAGACAATGGTGCGAAAGCCTGCTATCTCTATTAATAGTAATGATAGCTACTTACTCTGAGTAACAGTCTCTTACAACTAACTACCTACTGAGAACCACATTTTTTTAAGTTCTAATATTCTGCACAAACCCGTAAAACCAATGGGGGAAAAAAGTCAATTGGACACCAGTGTCATACGTTAAATTACTTCTTGAAAAATGTTTCAGGCTGTCAAGTGAAACCCACCAACCAAAAATTCCTGATTGACCCTGAATTTAACAGTCGTTTTTTCAATTGTTACTGATCCAAAATTGTAATATATTTTCACAGAAAACCACTATTATAAATTTTTACTAAACTAACACTGCGGATATTGGAGTTGAAATAAAACCATCTACACAGTTAAAAGAAATTACTAGAAACTAAGAACAAAGAGATATTTCTTACTTCACACCATAAAAGGTTGAATTTAACGTCACAAGCCATAATACACAATTTTTTCTCAAGAATATGTGACACAACAGCAATCGAACGTAACTTCTGAACCCAAATGCATGGCATAGCAAAGTTAACGGGCTAGTGATGCACAGAGCCAATATTTTATGGTGTTATAAAAAAGCAATTTTCGTTAGAGTAGAGTGGGGTAAAAGTGCGCGGCGGGTAAAAGTACGCAGTGCTGGTATATTTGTTCCCACTAATATTATATTGGAAAACCTTAGTTGGGGTTAAAGGTGTCATGGTGGAGCATCGTTACACGAAAGAACAGCTGGCTTGTACGAACGGCATCAAAACCATGAGGTAAATATTGTATTTCATGATACTGATGTAATATTTAGATTTCTTAGAACTAGTTTATCAAGAAAGGAGTTAGTGTACGAAAATAATACGCTAGGCTGTTTGATAAAGTGGTTTTTCCAGTGTCGTAAAGTATCAGATAGTTCGCATTGCATACCACATATAGCAGCACTTCCTGGAAATGGAAGAGAAGTATTGTGGGGGCAAAAGTACGCAAGTATAAGAGGGGTAAAAGTTCGCAATGCGAACTTTTACCCCGCACACAAATCTGTAGTTTACTGTCCTTTAAAATATTGTGGGTAATGATTGTAATACCATTTAAAGTTATAGTTATGTTAAAACATTATTTACATACTTATATTTATTCTTTTAAACTTCAGATATAGTAATGTGATCATTTTTGACGCCTCAACGTCTAATAAATCGATGAACGCCGGCTGCACGCACGAAAATGTGTCCCGTTATGCACTTTGGCCCGTTACGATGTGTCCCGTTACGCTCATTGTACGCTTGCGCCGCATCTATCTCTCTTCCACTCGATTGGCCCGTGCGTCCGATTTCATTTCTAAACATTGACTAAAGTTTTAATTGTTAACATTGAAACTTTATTATTTGAAAAAAAAAATTGGCTAGTTGTCTGTCTGTAAAGTCGGTTTACGGACGATAGTTTAACGTGAAAAATTATGGTCATTCATATAATTTATGATATATATTTGATTACACTTTATTTATATGAAAACTTGTTCATAATTATATTTAAACTTTATAGCTAAACGTCAGTTTTTTAAATTAATTACAAGTCATCTACACGTGAACTGTTTCGTCGACTGTTTATAAAGTGAAGTGAAAAGTTAATGTGGTTTTCATTGCTTATTACAACAAAAATTTCTGAAATAAAGGTTAATTATTCTAGCATTTTAAAAATCTGATTACTAGTATAATTTCAAGTATTTATTCTTTTATTATTAAAATAAAAATGATTCAATTTTATTCATAGAAGTATGCAATCAATTCATCAATGTTTTGTTATGACGTTGTCACGTTAAACTATCGTCCGTAAACCGACTTTACAGACAACCATTTTTTTTGCAGGAATTATCAGAGGAAAATGAAGCGAAAGCAGGGTGTCTACAGACTCTGAGGAAATTATTTTAGTGACATTTTGGGGACCTTTTAGGGATCCTTTAGCAAAATATTTTGTATAACTTTTTGGGTTTAAAATTCATCAACAATACATTTTACTTACGATTTAGAAAGCCGTGTACTCCAAAGATTTTGACGATAGCTCAACAGAGACTTGCATAAAAAGATTCTAAACGTAGAATAGCTGCAGATTATGGCATTTCAGAGGCCACTCTACGTAAAAGACTCAAACAAGTAATAATCCCTTAGTAAGGAAATTATTATGTCTAGTAAGTTTACTACAACAATTTGTGTACCAATAAAATAGAGTTCAAAGAAATAAAAAGTTTAAAAAAAAAACCACTCACAATTTTTAATCGTTCTGGCAAAGAAAGATGTTATTTATGATAACTGTTAAAATACATTATAAGCCCTACTGTTTTTTGAAGCGGATAACATGCTAACATTTGCCACTTAAATCTATTTTTCTGTGTTATTAGTGTTAAATTGTAATGAATTAGTGTCTTAAGTAAAACTCATATGAATCTAAATAAATTATACAATTAAATTTTTCTTTTACAATTTTATGGTAACATGCGAACTTTTGCCCCACTGGTGGGGCAAAAGTACGTTTTTACTTCATGTCGGCAAACACATCCTAGCATTCATAATATTTATAATTATGTTCTAATACATAGTTCATTAGACTCACGAATGATAATAGGTTCTATGTTACAAATAAAAAATTGTTTGCTTTATTAATATGACAGATATTTGAGTCCAAATATTAAGTGCGTCCTTTTGCCCCACTCTACTCTACTGAAAATTGTGGATTCCGTCTTTATCTCATTAAAAATTAAAACAAATGTAATAATAAGTACATGTCAAGCACAATTAAATTGATCAACTGCTTCAACAATTCGTGGTAAGACACTTCATATGTGTACATTAAACAATACTAAGTCATATACTGATGAAAGTAAGTAAAGAAAAATCTGCATCTAAAACATCCAATAATAAAAGAGGCAATGTTAAAAGTCTAAAATCATTTTACATTTACATTTTCTTGTGATGTTTCTATATCTGTAGGTTTTTTACCTATGATTATTGCATCATATAGGCTATAGACTTTCTTTTAGTTACTTTACTTTAAAAAAAAATCTTAGATATAAACTAAAAATTTAGGTTTTTGAATAAAAAATTAACCTAAGATTTTTTTAATAAATTTTATTTTTTAATAACTATAATGAGGTGATTAAGGTGAATTTTGCTGTATTCTGGTATCATACAGTGATATATACTTCCATTTTGGCGTTTGGCGGTGTATTGACTTCATTTCGCTCTTATTTCGGTTTTATAGCTATTCACCACATAATCTTACTTATAGTGATACAGATTGAGCTATTATTACACAATATTAATTTTAATTACTTGTCCTAACATAAGCTTCCCTGTATATTCCATGTTCTCCCTGTTTTTCCCTGATGCTGGACAAACTAAATCCTTATTCGTTTATATGCTTTAATGTTGAATTAAATGTGCCAGTATACAATTTTTTTTAGTAAATACTATTATGTAAAGGAATTTGTTAAAATCTGCAAAAATATTATCTCACACTGGCCTGTGATGTCACGCGTGGAATTTATAAGAAGAACGATTATTGCTCTAGCAGGCGATGGACCATAAAAAATGGATCCTGGAATGTGTTTCCAATGCGGGGGATAAGAAGACATGAGCCCGGAGAAAGGGGAGACACAAAGGGAATAGATAATGTCTACTTGGTTTCTTTCGCACGTGTCTTCTACCAAGGACAGACGAAAACGAAATATTCTGCTTAGTATAGCTGTTGTTCTTTCTATCTATTGAAAATTACTCATTAACATCATACGTGCAGCTATAAAAGGAGTCACTTTCCTGAATTAATTTGCATGTGTGTTTTTGTATTTCTGCCAGTGAATTAACAATTTTGATAATTTAAAAGTGGTTTTATTACTTTAGTTCAAGGGCGAATCCATAAACTCTTTTTGATTGGGGCTATCGTACAACGAAAGTATGCGGTTGCAAAAAAAAAAACATGACATTAAATAACTCAGAGTTTGGCCTTGGAATATTAAAAAATTCATGGGGTCAAATACCGAGTCCTAAATGTTTCATGAAAATTTTGATGAAAGAAGAGTTTATCACGCGTGTTTAAGTAAACATAAATCTAACGTGCAAAGAAAATTTGTGGTTCGGGAAGGACTGTCGCCCACTCAACTCCTTTCTCTTCTCTGGAACCGCGATTGCTTCAATTAGTGTTTATTAGATGATTTTAAGAAACTTTAAGAGCAATTAATTTATGTGCAACCTTTTTAGTTATCGGTATAGATAGGGACTGGAAAAATTCGCGGTTTCAATGACCACTAGGATAGATTCCACGATTCTCTATGTACTCGGGCAACTATCACCTGGTCATTGGCTACCGACTCGGGACGCCTGTTTACTGCGATTCTTATGATTCGATATTTCTTTTGTTGAGTGTTTGCCATTGGCTCAGAGTCCTTCAGGTAAATTGCGGCCCAATCACTGACGCAGCATTAAGCTAAACGAGTTTGGATTCCATCCTGTCTCGAAAGAATCCGCGAATTTTTCCTGTCTCTAGGTATAGAGCATTTGGTAGAAGTAATTATCGTGAATGCGACGGAAGTAAAGGAACGGAATTGTGTAACAATTACGGTGCTGCCATCTGAGGCGGATGGCGAGAACCAAAGTTCACAAAGCCAAAGGAAAACTAAATAGTATTGCCGGCAGTGTTTTAATAAAATTCCATGTCAAAAATCAGGTCCAAGGCTGGAATTTAGTATTTCTAAGGCCTTTTTTTCGTTTTTATCTCAGCCATTACATTATATAATTTATATTTTCGGTCTCCTAATAAAATGATTCAATAGTTGACATATATTTTCCGGCAGCGAATTTTAGCGGTGGGTACGTAAAATACATGTGATTCTTGTTAATAAATGTATTTTCAAACACAATTTGTATATATTTATTACGCTTGGCATTATTTTAAAGAATTATATGTTACATTTAATGTCCAAGTTTAGTATTATAAGTGTATTTGCAACATAAAAACTCTTTAATTTTCTCTTTTCCGAGTTAGATGTTACACATCTGAAATACTGAAATACTCGCTCACATTTTTTTTAAATATTTGCTTGAACTAACAGAATAAAACTTTGTGTTGCATTATTTATGTTTAATCGCTTGTACATAGCCTTTTGTTTTAATTTCATTACTTTTAGGATACAATACATAAATAAATTAAAATTAATACCCAAAAAAAAATCAGTTTTATTTTTGCTATATGTAAAAACACATTTTTATTCCACATGATATACTAATAATAAATATTTTTCAGCAAAATTCACTTACAAACGTTTAATTCTTATCTTTTTACCACATGATCAACTGCTTTGCGTTTATGCAAGTATTGAAACATAAATTGTTTTTTTTATGTTTCTGAAAACCATAAGATAAATACTAATAATTGTATATATAAAACTAATAAATATTCTTACCATGAACACAGACATAAATTTGTAGGCCCATAATAATAATAATAATAATACCATCATAATACAGCCCCATCTTAATCCTCGGTCTTAAATTTTCTGGTCAGAATAATTACTGTTAAACTGCAAGAGAGAAGGCGTAAATGATTTCATTATCTTTGAAAGATTTGTGCAATGGGAGTGCATGACTTTATGTAAGCTTTTGGACATACGGCATTGCTAAGCTTAGCAATGGCGTATGTCCAAAAGCTTACATCAAGTAAATGATTTCCTCTCTAAAACTGCTTTCAGTATTTCAACCAATTATTTAATATTTACGAAATACATTCTTCATCTTCTAGACATTTTAATTGCCAATGGGACTCCAGCGTGACCGTGTAGCGGAAAGAGCATGTCTACAAAGTCGGCCTACAAGCTTTCACTAAGCGCATCTTCGCCCTTTGTGACTGGCGTGTGCCAACCTCTCGCTTTAACGTAATAACTTTTGAAATCTATCTGTATGAATGGAGTTTTAAGCTTTCATTTAAGTTGCAGCACAGTAAAATATGGTTGTCGCTTTTCAAACTCTGTAGTTGAAGCTTAAATTTAAAGATTTTTTATATTAAATAAGTTTAAAAGCCGATCTAAACATTTGAATCCGAATAATCACAGTGTTATTCTTTCCCTTTTATCCTCAAAAATCAACAGGGCATTACAATTAACTTTGTTTAGGTTGTTAAAATTCTGTAGAATAAAGTAAATATATTCAACTCCTTCTGTTAATTTATAAATAAAGTAATATTCATGAAAAATAAAATATTAGACATAATTTTTTTTGATAAGCTGCCGAATCTATATTTATATACTCGTTGTGACCTTAATGTTAGAACAAACAAAATTATAACTGAAAATAATAAACTTAAATTTATTCGAGATAAATGCATATTTCTATAGTCAAATGTTAAAATATCATTAATTTTTTTAGTGTTTGACACAACGTTGTCACCTAAGGCTATTGTGATAGACAAGTACATTTATAGATAATAAAAATAATAAAAAAACCTTAACATTATTCTTACATACTTGTCTGTAACAGCGTAAAGTTTAATCCAAACGTATGCTGCACGGTATGTCAAGTTGGCAATAAATGAAAAAATAAATCCCTATTTTTAACTTTAAGTTTTGTTTTTCTATTCTAGGCCATTTAGATTAATCAACTTTATTGTTTTATCTACTTTAAGAAGAGCTCACATCTTTTTAATTTTTTTTTCAATGTATTTTGAACGTACATAAATATTGGACGGATCTTTTGTATGTAGTTCACTTTTGGTTGAGTCTTTCTTACGTTATGTGATTGTAACTTACATACATCATACACGATATACTTTTGAAATCACCTGTACAAATTTTCAAGACAATGAACGACAGACAATGATACCATTTGTGCGTTATTGAGAAGAATGTTAGAATAGCATAAATTTGTGGCAAAATATAATACTTAACAGAGTCAATCAAAGAAGGTATTATTGTATACATGTGCTTATTTTTTATTTACTTTTTAATCAACATTATTGTATTTTGTTAAAAGTTATGAACAAGCGTATTCGAGCCTGAACTTTCAGCATATTGAACACATATTTGTGAAAGGGGGGAGGGAAAATACGCTTCGAACGGAAATAACGTAATGTTAGCGCTCTGTCATGTTTATGAAGATTGGATCCGCAGAAGGGTGGAGAAAGGATTCTAGCTCATGAAATCTATTTTCAGTGGAGTTATTCGCTTGCGCTTGCAATCCCAGATGAAAACCGGCGCCGCTCATTAAAAACTATAAACTCAGAGTGCGCGTGCACACACACACACACACACACACACACACACACACACGTCTCGACCATACACGCCTTTAATTTTCTTTCGTTTCTCTCTCTCTCTCTCTCTCTCTCTCTATCTCTCTCTCTCTTTCTCTCTCTCTCCCCCCTCACTCTCTGATACAGGATATCCGATAACTCAAAGCAAATCCGAGAACAATTAATAGGCCAATTAATAACGATTCTTAATTTAAAAAATCAAAAAAGTTAAATTTTTCGAGCTATAAGCATATTTTTCAAGTGTTTAAATCCCCACCTTGTACCAAATTATTAGATAAAATGATTATCAATTGTTAACTGCGCAATCTCGAAATCCATTCTTATGATAACAATTCAACATAAAGTCAAATATGCTAAACTTTTGGAGGAAACGTTAGTTTTTCATTTACTTATGCGGCTGCAATTTTTAATCGTGTAACTACGACTATTCGCACTTTAATAACATTACTTTGTTCCTATAGCCAATAATTAGCTTTTTGCTTTAATAAGCCACCTTTTCAAATAAATTAGTAAGTTAATAAAGTATTTTTTTAAATTAATAACTAATCTTATTTAACCGATGAAAACATTTTTGCTGCATACATATTCCAAATATCCCCCCAGCCCCCCTTTTTCAGAAAGTATCGTGTGTTGGAATTTATTTTGTATTGCTATCAATATTAAGATTATTTAGATTTCTATCGCAGCAATTTTTTAATCACGGTATCTAATAATTTGGCGCAGGGTGGGAATTTCTAAACGTTTTTAAAAAATACCTATTGATCGTAAACTTCTACCCTTTTTAATTTTTATGTGTTTGATTCATCAGTTCTCGGCTTGACGTTGAGTTATGGAACATACGGTACTTCTCTCTTTGTTCCTATACGCGTGCCTTCAACCCTTTTTTCTAAGTTCCAACGTGTGCCATTTCCGCGCAGAAAACTCGCCGCGCAAGTTCTCAACAGGACTCGTATTTGCTTTTCTCGCGCGCGCAACGTGCTTAGTTCCTTTATTCGTATTCAACCGCGAACAAAGAGATTACAAACTGGTGAAGTAACAATTCAAGAGCTCACGTCCCGATTTTACTGTAGAAATTCAACAGTTTGCAAGCCTTCAGAAGCACGCAATGCGAAATAAAGAATAATAATAACAACGCTTAACTTTCCTTTTTTTCTATTAATTTAAATTCAGTTCTCTGTTTGGAAGTAGCCAGTAATTTTCTAGAAACAACAACGGTTATCGTTAGGTATATTACCTAAGTTCTTCTTTAAATTACATTGCATCTTTAACGTTAAACGTCGCGTGAACGTGAATGGCATTCGTTTAAGTTAGGCAAAGTGTTTAGTTTTGCTTTTTTACATACATTTCGCCTCTTAATATGTGCTGAGCTCTAAACACTATCAGTAGTACGTAAAAGTTTATTAAACACGAAATCAAATTTAGATTGCATTTATTTGATCATATATAGAAGCACCAGTATAAACACACTAATACATAGGCATATATATTTTTTATTTATCAAATGGCATTTTAGTGCTCTGGTTATTTAAGGTTGTTAAAAAGGCTCACGTGTGAACGCTGTGTGGAATAAAAGTATACAAGCTTTCTATTGTTCTTTGTTTTTTTCTGGCAAGTGTTTTTTATACGTGCGATAGGCATAAAATTAAATTAAATAATTATTACCTTACGTAGTGAGTTCTTATTTAGCTTCCTCAACTAAAATTTAAATTAATAAATTATCTAAGTTTCTTACATGTCAGGTGGTCAAATAGTCTTCAGTTGTTTTTATTTAATAAATTTTAAAACTCCCTTTCATCAATAAATTTTATTTTTGAATTAAAAATTATTATATATTTTCTAGCATTAAAATTTTAAAGGCAGTTAAAAATTTAAATCTCCAGACATAAATTGAGAACAATTTGGTTGAACTTCATCTAACACTTCGCCGTTATTGTTTCGTATATTTTAAGTTTGCTGTAAAATTCAATTAGTAATTATTAATGCCCTCGTTCTTCTGAGGGAGATTCTAAGACGGTTTAACCAAGACCTTTCGTGAAACGTTTGTGAAAGTACAACGCAACACTTACTTTTATGACTTGATGTAAGCTTTTGGACATACGCCATTGCTAAAGCACATGTATCTCTGTAGAAGAAAACTACAAAAAACACAAAAGACAAAAACATTAATTAAGAAAAAAATTCTATTGTCAACAGGATATAAACACCACATAATATTCCATAACAGGACTATGGTCAACAAACAAAGAAAAACAAAGAAAATGGACAAACAGAACGAAAAAAACCCACAAATAATGACAGCACAAAAATATTGAACCCAACCTACTTCTATGCGACAGCAGGGAAATTCCCCCGACCTAAATCATTCGTCTGTTATGCTGGGGAACATAATCTGGGACCTTACACCTTCCTTATCTACAAATAGAGTCATCAAGAGAAAACCAAAAGCCCGGAGGAAATAATTTGTTAGGTCCCCCTTCCCAAAAAAAATGTGAGCTAGTGTTTTGGCAACCGCCAGATTCAAGTGTCCTCATATTCCAAATAAACTTATAATACGAAACTCTGGCACAAAATTTGACGTAGAAATTTTTTTAAATATTGAAGAACAGAATAAATACAAAAAAAATATGTGTTTGAACTACATTTCTGGGCGCGAATCACCACGTAGTTTCCTCACCCTTTGCCCTCCCCCCCCCCCCCCTCACCAAGGCAGAATTCTCTGTTGGAGCAGTTAGGTCGACTTCCGAATTACTCGATTTGCATAGCGAAATGTTAAACTATGTAATGAAACGGCTCCGATAAAGGTGCAAAAGACTTTAAAAAAAATACTGAAACCCAGCTTTTGACCTGATTTTCGATAAGAAATTTTATTAAAATACTACCCATCTAATTTACTATACAGTTAATACTATAAAGCTTCTTTGTTTTTTGTTTTTGGCTTTGTGAAATGTGGTTCGCATCATCCGTCACAGATGGCAACACCGCGTTTTTGTTCCACGCGACTTCCGAATCATTCACGAAATTAGTCCTACCAAATGCCGTATACCAATAGTTAAGATGTTTACACATAAACTAAAACTAAACACTTTAAATGTTACTGTGGTCACAAACGTAAACGTAATCTGTGCGTATATCATTACTTGTAAGGTTTCGTATGAATATTATTAACAATAGACTTGTAATCTTCATCCTATCCTTAAAATGAATTTGAGCACTTTTTTTTTTGTTTCTCAAACACACACACACACACCCTCAACCACCCCCTCTTTTCTCTCCATGGTCATTCGATGGTCCTATTTCCAATATCCGCTAGAGTCGCACATTCTGATTACGCCCACCGAAATACACTGGATTAGATTCCGGATAGTTCAAATCTCATAATTTTTTTTTTTCGCAAATGGGAAACGCAGCGGACGTTTCCGTGACCTGATGGGCAATTATGTTTCCACCCAACTCTCCCCCTTTCAAAATATTTGGTCACTTCCATACATTCTTGTATCGCCCCTCATGCATAAGTCTCTGTTTACCGTAGTGGCTACGAGAGGGTAAAATCATATTTTTTCATTCATTAATCCTCTGGGACAGACAGCCGGACGCTTTTGAAATCATATTCATTCATTTATCATTTATTTATACATTCATCCACTAATTCCCTGTGCCATGCAGCTGGACGTATTGATTCTTTTTTTTTTTTTTTACTTTTCCTCCTAAACTACTCATTTTACTTATAAAACTTTTAAGTCTACAAAAAGAAAACGCACTTTATTTTACGAAATAATATTACTTTTATAACACGTTCCTATCAGAAACATAAAAATTTTAATACTTACGCCCTACCAATAAAAGAAGCTTTTTATGAATTAAAACAAAGATTACAACCGGGTGAGTAAAATATGTAAAATGTATCAATTTGAACAGAAATTTACTAGAGACATTGAAACTGTAAAATTTCTGGGTCAGCATTAAAAGTTCTTCATTTGCATAATGTGTGAAGTTTCGTTTCTAAATATATATTCATTACATCTTGCATGTACAACGGTACTAATGTTTCACTAGTCTCTTAAAAACCTGTTACTTACCAAATGATTTCTATGTCTTCGAATCCAATTTCCACGATTTCTACGGGGAAAAAAGCAGATTTTAAAATAAGTATACGGTTCCAAACACATTTTAAAAAGTTAGTGAGAGGATATTATTTCCTGAAAATTTTTTTTGTTCTTTTCACAGCTTTCATTCTCAGATTTTTTTTTTACTGTTTCAACATGAGATACGTCGGCGAAAGCGCAGTTACTAATCTTCGAGCCACGTTTGTTGACTGAATATTTCAATTTTTTTTATATATTTCTATTTTTCTTTGTTATTAGCAAGTACGTCCCTTCCACATACACACACATATATATATATATTTTTCTAAACAAGCTGTGAGAACATAAAGGGTGTCGTGGTAGTTGGATTACTCTCATGACGAATGATGAACGGAAGGAGGGTGAGTGAAGACTAAAAAAAAAAATATGTGTTGATCGGCCGTCCAGGAACGCAGACGTGTGTAGATATGACATACTGCCGCGAGCTATGTGCATAATCAAGTCAGCGCCTCTGCAGGCGAAAAACGGATTGGGGGAGGATGGAGTGTGTTGTGTTCTCTTTTTTTACAGGGAGGGGTGTACTTGGGGGGGGGGGGGCGGGGGGGCGGGGGAGTCCAATGGCGGAGATAAGCGCGATGGACAAGCATGCCTGTACATATATGTGTGTGCGTATGTATGCTTTTTTTTTTGTTCTACCCGTGGGTGGGGTTTGTTAAAGGCGAAACTCCGTGGGGAAAGGGTGGAAGAAGAAAAAAACAGCCGCTACAAAGTGAAGGGGTGGCAAAAAAAGGGGTGAGTGAGCGCCGGAAGTGATACGGACGGAAAGGCACTGCTCTCTGTCTGTCGCGGCTTGAACCATTGCTCCACCATCGATCCACGCCGTTTTGTGTAGCCTATATTCGGTTTGCGCTAAGGTGGATGGTTGATTGTCGGTGCACACTGAGGTGGGTTGTCTATACTCGGTCCACGCTAAGGTGGATGGTTGATTGTCGGTGCACACTGAGGTGGGTTGTCTATACTCGGTCCACGCTAAGGTGGATGGTTGATTGTCGGTGCACACTGAGGTGGGTTGTCTATACTCGGTCCACGCTAAGGTGGATGGTTGATTGTCGGTGCACACTGAGGTGGGTTGTCTATACTCGGTCCACGCTAAGGTGGATGGTTGATTGTCGGTGCACACTGAGGTGGGTTGTCTATACTCGGTCCACGCTAAGGTGGATGGTTGATTGTCGGTGCACACTGAGGTGGGTTGTCTATACTCGGTCCACGCTAAGGTGAATAGTTGATTGTCGGTACACACTAAAATGGGTTGTTTATACTCGGTCCACGCTAAGGTGGATGGTTGATTGTCGGTACACACTAAAATGGGTTGTTTATACTCGGTCCACGCTAAGGTGGATGGTTGATTGTCGGTAGACACTGAGGTGGGTTGTCTATACTCAGTCCACGCTAAGGCGGATGGTTGATTGTCGGTAGACACTAAGGTGGGTTGTCTATACTCGGTCCACCTTAAAGTGGATGGTCTGTAGTCGATCCACTCTATATTGGAAGGTCTATATTGGAGCCATGCTAAGATTGATGTTCCATATTTGACCCATGGTAAAGTGGATTGTCTATAGTCTGAACATGCTAATTTTAATGGTTTGCGGGTGCACTTCATGTGTGGTGAATATTTTATTGTCGGTCCGTGCTAATACAGATATGTTTGCATACTGTTTTCAAAATAACGTTATTTTAAAAAAATTTGGTAAATAATTATATTTGTGCATCGTAATTGATTGTTTGTACTCATCATGCTATCCCATTGTCGAATCTTGTAAATGACGTCAGGTGCATATGATCAAGACTATAACGGTTGACGTCACGTCATGTGAACCAATCGAAAGTTTTTTTGCTCTATGGATTAGGATAACTAATTTGTATAAATAACTGAAACATTTTAGGTTTAAAGTAATCTTACTTAATACTTTGTGATACGATTTATTTATATCAGAAAAAACCTTAACCTTTTTACAATAATGAATCTTCTGAATATTTTAATTAGATTTGTGATATTAAATAAAATGTCCTTTAAGTAAATTTAAATATACACCACGAAGTAATCAAGAGCACTGCTTTTAAACCAAAAATGTTCCAGTGATTTAATTAATTTAATTCTCATCGTCCATTCTGCACACAAAAAAAAAAGCAAAAATAAAATGCTACTTCAGGAGCTATTTATGCATATTGTATCTATGCTCTATATGTAGCCTATTATTTTTAATTTTATGAAAGTTCAATCACTGAAAATCTGTAAGTTTAAGGGTGTTAAACGTAAGTATAAAAAATGACCTTGAACAGATTACGCGCGCCTTAATCTTGCAGCATCTCCGGTCACCGTAAGCTTTCCCTGTTGGCAGGAAAGGTTTCAGTATGATCGCCATCCACCCTGATATTAAGCACATCCCTTAATTCGCCGTCACAACTCGTCAGAGAATTTTTTTTTGTTTGCAGTAGCAACAAAATGTCGTGAGTATAAATTACGCTGTACACCGTGACGATCAGGAAATTTTTTTCTTCCCCTCGTGTTTCAAAGGTGGGTTTGAAAAAAAAAATTAATTTTTTTTTGGATCGGCGTGTACACAGTATACTGCAGCGGTGTCGATCCTGTGTGTTGCGGACGGTAGAGAAAACCGCCGCGATGGGTAAAGGGGATTGGAGTTGCTGCAGTAGGGTTCCCACCCTCCCTTCCGCAAACTGACCAATACCGCCCCTTCTCCTTCCTCGCCCCTCCCCCACGACCCCCTGAGCGACAGCGATAGTCCCAGCTCTTTCATGCGCTTGCCCTCCGACGCGTCCAAAAGGGACCCCGAAACAATCGCATTAATTTCGGGGACGCGACCCTCTTGGTACCAACCCCTTCCACGCCAGTCAGAAATGGTCTAAATCTGGATCCGGGTGGAAGAGAATAAAGAGGCGGACTGATGTGGCGGGCAAAAAAAAAAAAAAAAAAAGAAGGGGTGAATGTTGGGGGTGAGTGGATACGCGCGCGCGCGCGCGTGTGTGTGTGTGTGTGTGTGTGTGCTTGCGATTTTTCTGTTTCCGATAGGACCGTTGCCTGTGCGGGTGAATTTCACAGGGACGCTCTGTCAGACCTCGTATATAAGGTCTCCGAATAAACACGGGGTGTTGAAAAAAAGAAGAAAAAAAGGCCGCGTTTAAAAAATAAAAAAAAGGCCATCGCATGGAGAAAAAAATATATATCGTTGGAAATATCCCGCAAAATCTCCACTTGTGGGGAAATATAATGTTTGCGGATACTGATTTATTGAATTACAGTGTTTTGTTTGCCTCGCCAAAACGATAATTTGACCTTGGTGGCGTATTCGTTCAAAGGCGCTGCTGCGATGTCGAATTTTCGTGTCCAACTAAATTTTGACAACAATGTTTGAGAAGTGGTATTTGGACGGGAAATAGCTTTCAGTTGTCTCCATCCAATAAAGTTCGACTAATAACATGGTAAAGTATCAAACCTTTTTTTTTTTTTTGACTGAGATAGACTTAAATCATAAATTTTTAACCCATTTTGAATATAAATTACATTTCTGGAGGATAAATTTTAAGTCCAAATTGTTGTATTTGTTTTTTGGTTTGCTTTTAAAACATCTGTAATTTAAAATTGCATTTTAAGTTGTTGCATAATAACATTAATGTTCTGCTAAGTTAAAACAAATTTTACACCTAACTTGTGATATTTTTTTTCTTCGGATAAGTTACTTCACTTACGTTATTTGCAGTAACATTACTTAAGTTTTTTTGCGTTTATAGCATTTTTAATTAATAGTGTGTACTTAATTTGATGATTTGTTAAGACGAAAACTTTGGAAACGATTACAATAGGCCGATTTCGTCAAATACCCTAAATAATTTAATCTTTTCATAAATACATAATGATTTTTTAAAAAAAACCCTGTAATATTTCAGGTTGTCAAACAAACATTGCTGGCTACGGAAATTTTTAGATGTTGTCATTGACTTACATAATTTTTTGACAAATTTTATTGGATGGTATAGGAAGTGAAAGAGCCTTCAGCTCTTGTTACAAGATACAATTTATAAAAATAAAATATGTAACTGTTTCTATGAACAGTACATATGCGAATAATGGAGCAGAAAACACTTATTTTAATCTTAAGTTCATAAAATAATATGAACGTGATTAAAAATAATTTTATGGCAATATGAAATTGCTGGTTTACACTGTATGTCACAGAAAAACCTCAAGAATGGGCAACAAAGCATTATTTTTTTTAGCTATATAAAGTTCAGTTTAAACTACGTATAAAATGTTTTTAAAAAAATCAGAAAATTTACCGACTTTTCAGAGAAGCTTTCTTCTTAGATTCGGGCAAATGGAGCATCGTGTTAGCCACGCCATATTCAGATTTAAGTTACTTGTACCGTTGGAAAAAATATATATAAACACGCACGTAGATAATTGCATACTTCTACAATTGCGTACTTGCATACTTGAACACTTACATACAACCATACTTACCTACATACTTGCATACTTTACACTTTCATAGTGTCACACTTACATACTTTCTAGATAGCATAATTAAGCACTCGCATACTGCTTTTGATTATCTGAGACCTCAGCCAAAGTTTTGTTTCCCATACCTTATATATATATATATATATATATATATATATATATATATATATATATATATATATATATATATATATTAGAGATGGACGAGTTGAAGTTTTTTGGCTTCGAGTCGAGTCGAGCCGAGTTTAGCAATTCATATTTCGAGTCGAGTCGAGTTCGAGTCACAAAATTTTTGAAGAGGTCGAGTCAGTTCGAGTTTCATAATTTTATAATTTTTTGCGTCGAATATGATAAATAAAATATTACTACACCCATTGATATAAAAATTGTGTATCCAAGATGCATCTGCATTATTTAAATATTTTTAATGATTAATTAGCAAATCATTATGTTATTTAAATATAAAAAACTAAGCTTTATTTCAGCATGATTTCACAGTATCTTTAATGTAGCTATCCTAACCATATCAACCGTCCACAATGTTTTAAAGTATTTATAATGTAGCTAACCTAACCTAATTGACCATAGTTATAATGAGTTGTCCAAAATAAACATTCACGGACACACTGCAAACGAAAAAAATGGCGGCGTACAAATAAATACCGTTGCCTTGTTTATCGTATTTCCTTTTATCAACACCGCCATATTTATTTACAATGAACAAAAAAACAAACGAAGATGTATGATCGGGAGTTTGGCTCTTTCGTTGTGAAAAGAAGGCTTCCTGAGTTACGTAACTTTTTTTTTCGATCCACCGGCAGATCCCAACATGAACAAACAGCTCAAGGGATATAGGCCTTGTCACATTGTCACATTCTCAATGTAAATACACTTTCCGCGGCAAGATTATTCGCCCGGAACTTGTTACAACTACAAGAATATCAATATGTTTTTAAATAAATATTTCATGCATTTGATTTGGCGATCAGTAACTGATTGCCAAATAAAATGCATGAGCGTTGTTATTATTATATTTTATTCAAACAAAAAGAAAGTAATTTTATCCTAAACGTTATTGACACGCAGCGCTGCGTAGCGGAGCACAGCTAAATTTAGTTCCAAAATGCAAGGCTGGCTGGCCTAACACGCAGCCATTTTCACGCATTTACTAAATATTACAATATAATTATTTTATGTTTTTATTTTTAGGTTACGGAAATCTCTTGTTTATACGAGTTATTATAAACGGGGCACGATAAACGTGATGATTATTAATATATGTGCGTTTTGCAACAAAATATTCTTCAGTGAAAATCCATTGACGTATTTTGTAAACAAATGCGGTACCGTATTTGAAGTAAACAGGATGAAAAACAAAATGAAAACAGTGCAGACTGTTTTCCAAGCATTTTTTAAATATAAAATGGTCATGTGACATAATTTTGTCCTATAAACTGTCGCCACTATCGACAAAATCACGTTACGACGTCACGTTCATAAATGAAGGTAGGCCTAGGTTTGGTTGCACTTGTACCTATTATAGCGCCGTAGCACGGTAGCGGGCAAGGTTAGGTTTGCACGGGATTTGTTTTGTTTAAAGGTCATTATCATTTCTTGCTGTATTAATGACTTGGCGAAAACGTTAAGACAACCTATAATAAAGTGCTATAATGTCACGATGCTGGTACTTAACTCGAAACGTGTTTCGAGTCTCGAACTTGATAAAATATGTGACTCGGTTTTCGAGTCGAGTCAATCTGACCCAAATCGGCTCGGCTCGACTCGATAAACCAAGACTCGACCCATCTCTAATATATATATATATATATATATATATATATATATATATATATATATATATATATATATATATATATATATATATATATATATATATATATATATATATACACACACACACACACACACAGCCTCCGTATGTTTGTGCTCGCAGAACTCTAAAAAAAACTAGTCGTTCGATTGACTTGAAATTTTGACACAACGTTGCACTTCAGTGAGGAAGTGTTTAAAAAGTAAAATTTACAAAAACAAATCAGTACATTTTTGGGTAAGTCAGTCACTTTCAAAGTAAGAAGCGTGATTTTTGATATTATGGTGTTTGTTTAGAAATAAACATATACGGTGCTGAACTTTTTTGTAAATGAAAAAAAATATATATACGTTTTTTAATAGAATTTTTATATATTTTATGAACATTCTGCTACTATTTAGTTTGGAACCTAATTACATCTGGAAGTTGTAGCAAGAAAAAAGATAAAACTTTTCACGGAATAAATATATTCTCCTTGAAATGCAAGCGTGAAAAAAAAAATAAGTTTCTTTAACCTCTGTCTTTTGTTTTCGCTTGTCATAGTACGCGTTTTACAAGTTGGCTTATAAGAAATCATTTGGAAGCGTTTAGATTATACGTTGGAAGACTTGAGAAATAATCATGTTCGATTTGGTGGAGCATTGGTGTTACTAACCTGTGACTTCAGGGAAACGCTTCCAGTTATACCTCGCTAAACACCAGTTGCTGAATTTAATGCCTGTTTTAAATATAAAACTATTTGGAGCCAGTAAATAAAATGTATTTAACAACCAACATGATAGTTCAGCTTCAAACCGATACAAGCAGTTATATTTTTCAAGACAATTACTTGAGTTCGGTTACGAAATTGTACCTGCCAATTCAGAAACAGCA
Organism: Bacillus rossius redtenbacheri; assembly: GCF_032445375.1. Classification (NCBI taxonomy): domain Eukaryota; kingdom Metazoa; phylum Arthropoda; class Insecta; order Phasmatodea; family Bacillidae; genus Bacillus; species Bacillus rossius. Next base: position 2,637,784 of record NC_086344.1, on the reverse strand, counting down.
AAAATCACCTTCCCATATAATTTTTTGCAATATCGTGAGTTCTAAAGAAGTATTAAAACAAATTATTGAAATCACGCATTGTTACGCGGAAGAACCATTCTAGCGGCTAAAAATGTCCACTTACACGACATGAACCACATCATTCTAAACATAATCGCAGGTGAAACAGTGACATACAAATCCATTGACTCCGTGATAAACCAAAGTGAAGTAGGGAATTTTCCAACGGAATTTCTTAATTCACTCGATGTTACCGGATTACCGTCGCACATTCTGAATTTTAAAATTGGAGTGCCAATTATATTATTCCGAAACATCACTCAGCCAAACTTATGCGATGGTATACGACAATTAGTTTTTTAAAAATAATGAACAAACAAATTGAAGCAAAAATCCTGATTGGACCCCATAAAGGTGAAGACGTACTACTTTCACGAATACAACTCATTCCGACCGACATAGCGTTCGAGTTCAAAAGGCTTCAATTTCCAATACGCCTTTCGTTCGCTGTGACTATCAATTAAGTGCAAGGGCAATCTTTGCACGTGTGCGGTTTGAATTTACAAAACGAATGCTTCTCCCGGAGCAGTTATACGTCGCATGCTCACGAGTCGGTGAATCATCTGAAAAACAAATAATGTTGTTCGTCCACTAGTTTCAAAATAAAATTAAAAATTATTATTTCAAACTAAATTTCTGGACGCAAATCACTCTTAGTTTTCGCACCTAACGTTGGAATTCGCTGCCGGAGCAACAATCTAATCATTCCATTTGAAAACCGAAATCTTAAATTATATAATAAAATGGTTCCGACAAAAGCGAAAAAGGCAAAAAAAAAATAATGAACCCCCCCCCCCCCCCCCGGGTTTTGGCCTGATTTACGACAGGAAATTTTATAAAAAATACCGCCCAACTTGTTAGAATTCATTAAATGGTCGGCACTGTACAGTTTCCCTTTGGCTTTGCGAACTTTGGTTCGCTCCACCCCGCCAGAGATGGCAGCACCGTGGTTAAAAAAAAAATGCGTCTTCCTTTCAGATCGTGGAATTACACCAAGGCTAAATGCGGTGGTGCTGACATGTTAAAAAAAAAAAAAAAAAGTTGTTATATCACGGCTGTACTGGGATGCCTCCTTCACAGAATCCTGGCTGCGTTCCTTGCTGGCATTTCACGTGATCCGCAGGGTGGGTGGAGGGGGGGGGAGGTTCTTCTCCTCTGGTCCACCCCCCCCTCCCACCACAATCCAGGACCGCGAGCTGCGAACAGCGAATCAGCGGAACAAGCGACGTGGAGTCCAGGCGGGCAGAAAACACCCATAGAAATCTCGGCGACACCGTCTGTCTCTTCGGGGGGAGCCGAAGAACTGCGAACGGGCGGGCGAATGAAAGGGCCACAAAAGAGGAAAGGGGGGAAGGGAAGGAGGTGAGGTTACAAAGAAAGAAATAAAAAAAGGGGGGAGGATCTGGCAAAGGATCAAGATCTGGCGCGTCTCGGCTCTTTTGTCACGAACTGTTCCCGGTGAAACCACCTGAAGTGCCAAAAAAGGGTTTCAGGAGAAAAGGAAGGAGTGAGAGAGATGTAAGGAGAACAATAAAGGTAAAAAATCGCAAAGAACATTTGGGGAGTAGCGTCTGCTGTGAAATAAAATGAGAGAGAATCTGCGAACGCGCGAAATACCACGAGGGGGGGGGGGGGGTGGAACATCAAAAATGGACAGCTCTGGCTTGTTTTCCAGGTCATTGCGTCAAAAACGCTTGGAAGTTATTTCTTGTCGTATTTCAAGGATGAATTTTTATCGCTAGACAGATTTCCGTAGACGAATCGTTGAGACGATAGCTGTCGTTATCCACGCAGTTAAATCGTTTTCTATCAGATTCAATCAGTTTTTTTTTTTTTTGCCAGTTTTAACTTCTGGTGGTATCATGCTTACGATATTTCAGAGTTTATATTTTTAGGTTTTGATGTATTTTTATGTCATGACGATTCTAAGTCAATAAGATTGTCGTTTTGCACTGCTCCTGTGTACATGTTACTCGAGACACGATTTATTTCCAAGTTATTGCGGGTTAAAGTTATGTGGTTCAAAATAACGATGGTTATAAGTTGCGTGTTTCTACTGGATGACTGTTCCCATTTTTGTGATTCTAAGTTGTAATTTTTTTTTAGTTATGTTTGCAGTTACGTTGCTGGTAACAGCCACATTCTTCCTTCCTAGTATCTGAATTCATAGTCACCCTATCTTATGGCCAAACTATATAAGTATATATGACAAACAGTACTAAACTTCAATGGCGTATGTCCAAGAAATTGTATTAAATAAAAATTCCCTTTTGCATGATCATTTAAAGGACATAACATAGCAAAAATATAACGGTCATTTTTAAAGGACGAAAGTCACCAAAACGTCACCAACCCTAAAACTCCAAATTGTAAAATTAGTTGAAACTAATTTCTTCCAAGGACTTATTTTAATAAATATTGTTTTATCATGAAAACAATAGAAATAGCCAATAACTTGATTTGAAAGGTTTTTTTTTTCTTTCCCTGTGCAAATGTTTTTCAAGCGAAAACGTTATGTATGTAATAAAAGAAATAGCCAGTCATGGGGACTGTCAACAGAAGTGAAAACTGAAAACTTTGTTTTTAAATGTGTAATATGACATCATTTCTACATCAAATGTACGTAAGAAATTGATTTTGGTATTATATCAGCACGATGTCAGCATGATATCATTTATCCTTACATCATTTTTTAGTCACAACAGATAATCAGTGGTATGTAAAAATTACGTTAAAATTCATTACCTAGCTATGGCTTACCAGTGATGTCAGACCTAGGTCATGTATTCACGTGGTCAAATTAACTTCACTTACTTCTACTAAAGCATGTCGGTGATGCGAACTCACAATATTTTACCCATCCAAAAAAAGAGTCCAACACGCACATGATACATTCGAGTATATACAATGTATTAGTGTATATATGCGTATACATGTACACAGGCCACTGCGATTCGCCAGTCTGGCGCAACACGTCACTAGCATGTCGGTGACGCGAACCCATAAATTTTGTCCCTACCGAAAATCGCTCAACGCGGCTAAAGAAGTTTTCACTTCAAAAAATCATCGTGGTCTTCTACACACGTTACGTTTGCGTCTTAAACGCAGAATGCCGTTTCATGCGTTGCGTTCTTGCGTCTTGCATAGTTTATGATCTGTCGTTTTCAAAAAGTAGTTACTGAAATTTTTTTGCGTTTGGCGTTTCTTCTGTTCTTGCGTGCGGTTCTTGCATTTCTCACGTGTGGTTTACAAACCTAGCCTGACGCTTACCGCATTTTGAAGTGATTCTGGCTCCTTTTAAGGAAAGGTTTCTTGCTGCCCTGCCGAAATTTTGGCACGAGATTGGTTCCTGGCTGGCTGAGGATTGTTTACTGTGTCTACCATCGCAGAGATTTGTAACATCTAACCTCGGTAACGAGAAAATTCACGTGTTCTCATGTTACAAATACACTTATAACACGAAACTCGATCACGAAATTTAAAGTAGAATTCTTCAAAATATTGTTGAGCGTGATAAATAAAACAAAAATTGTGTTTTCGACTATATATCTTGAAGCGAAATACACGTAGTTTCCGCACCCGCCGCTAGAATTAGTTACAACTTCGGCTATCGAATAATTCAATTTGCAGAGCGACATTGTAAACTGTGTTATGAAATGGCTGTGATAAAACCGGAAAGGTCTTGAAAAAGTACTAAATCCCAAGTTTTGTATCTGATTTTTGACAAAGATTTATATCGAAATTATGCCCATCTTGCTAAAAAAAAAATTTCATTAAACAGTTAATGTTATAAAGTTTCCTTTTGTCTTTGTGGCAGCACCGTTGTTACACATTTCCGTTCTGTGTAACTTCCGTTCCATTTACGAAACTACTCCCTACCGAATGCCGTACTCCGAGAGCTAAGATGTTACACATTTAATTAAAGCCTAATTACGCAACACCAGCGACGCGACAATGCCGTGGTCGGCGTATTAACTACACCAGGGGCGCAACAACTAAATTTCCAAAGGGGGGGAAATATGCCTTTTTATAAATAATCATCTATCCCCCCTATTGAAGCGGGGGGTCCGGGGGGTCCTCCCCCGGGAAAATTTGTATTTCAAGGTGGAAAATGGTGCTATTTAAGCAGTTTTATTATCTAAAAATTTATTACACAGCACTTTCTTTGCCCCCATTTGCCCCCACTTCAAGGTTTCAGAGGGGGGGGGGGCAAAATACCCTTAACCCCCCCCCCTGTTGTTGCGCCCCTGAACTACACCACATGCGACCTCACATTGATTCCTGTTCACATTGGACAGTGTTCCGTCCTTCGTCTGCCAACTGCGCTTGTAAGCATCCACCGCGAGAAGAGGAAAAATAGTCCGCGAGTATGATCCGTCTCATCCGTACGTCACCCGTCCACCCGCCAATCACGTGACATTCAGCCAATCAGATGGTCCGTAAAATTCCATCCGTCCGTTCGTCAATTACGTGACATTCAGCCAATCAGATGGTCCGTAAAATTCCATTCGTCCATTCGTCAATTACGTGACATTCAGCCAATCAGATGGTCCATAAAATTCCACCCGTCCGTTCGTCAATCACGCGACATTCAGCCAATCAGATGGTCCGAAAATTTCCACCCGTCCGCCCGTCAAAACCTTGCCAAGCTTTAACTTTCGATGGATGACTGATGAAAAAATAACTTCAAAAATATATAAGGCATTGTCTTTATTTTAAAAAGATTTTATAAATTTTTTTATTGGTTTTGCTGCATCCGTATCGTTGTTTTAACTTACCTGTTGTTACGAAGGTGGGAGGCAAGGGCGCTGTTCACGCCAGGCACATGAGCGGTCTGGCGGCCCAACACGTCCACTGACGTCACGCGCTCATACCTTCTGGGATTAGAGCGGCCCGGCCTCACCAACCCCCTGCCCCCGCGCCACATTCCTCGACCCAGTCATGCATCCTTTAGCGGCCTGGAAATTCCACTGAGGACACCGTGTGGAGTGGCGTGAATAGGCGCCGCTGTTCTGGATGCTTCGAGCACCGGGGAAGGCCCGGGATGAAGCGACGCACAACAACCACTCCAGTCGGTTCCAGAAAGACGGCCAACGGATATAAAAGCCGCGATGCCGGCCTACGCGGCGGCTGAGTTCCAACAGGCGAGTTGAGTGAAGTGCGAGTGCGACTGAGTGGCGCTAGACTGTGTGTGTGTGTGGACAGGCGCGAATTAAGAGGCGAACCACTGTCAAGCCTAGCTCCAGTGAGGAGTGCAAACTGAGGAACTTTACAGATACTTAGTGATTTGTGAACAGACATTAAGTGTGGTGATTCAATTAGTAATGTAAACATTAGTAAGGAATAAATATGTTTAAAATTAATTGGGCTATCTTCACGAACCCATCTTCCAAAATCGTAACACAATGAAAACGTTTCAAGTGTTATGTTTGAAACAAAAAAAATTGAGACACAAACGTAATTAATAATGCAGGGGAAGTCGAAAATATATTTAAATGGTCAAACTGGTAAATCCTTTACAAGAGAAATAATCTCAAAAGTTTAGTACCTAAATAGTTAGTAGGCAGCATCCGAGTAGAAAACTGTTATGACGGACGTGCGGACCAAGCCCGGGACACACATATCCGCACCGTGTACGCACCGCATGACGGCCGCATGCTGGACGACGCACGGAGGAAAAGTAAACAAACAGAATTGTACCCGTGAGTCCCCACCTTTCCGCGCCGTCACCCCTCCGCCTCATCCCTCCGTGTCCGCACCGCGTCAAACTAGTTGAGTTCAGTTTTCACGCGGACACGGTGCGGAAACGACGAAACAATAACAATGGACGCAGAAAAATCAATTGAAGAAGTCAGGAAGTTTCCAGTGCTATACGACCAGTCGAACGTAAAATACCGAAATGCTGAATATTAAGAACGTGTATGGAAACTAGTTTCGACAAACGTGCAAACTGAGGGTAAGTAGCCTACTTTGTCTGTTTTCAACTCACTGGAAATTAGGGAAAAGTCTCCTATATTGGACCAGTTTTCAAGATGATGTAATTTCGTGTAATTAAACTTATTCTTTCAAGAGTATTATGCATGGATATTATTCAGTTAAAATTTGCATAACCAGCGTTGAAAAGCATCAGTCCATTTTTCAGAAGAAAAAAAACAATTTTCAAGAACCTGCAATTTGATCAATTTAGGGAACCTGTTTCCCAAATTGAACTGCCGGTCTCTCTAATTGGACCGTTTACATAATTATATTTTTTATGTTTTTAAGTTATATTATAATTATAAAATTGTTTATTATCTATAACCCGTTCCCAAAATACTTTTTCGTTGGGTAACATTGAATAATTTCAGTCATTTGACGAAAAACCGAAAAATGCACCTGGAATAAATGAATAGTTCATTATTGTTGACCCAGGGAACTGTATATCATGGTGAAAAAATCTATGCCGATGATCCGAGGTAAACAGTGTAAACAGATACGTGGAAGGAACAAGAGTGTTTTAGTTGTAGATTAAGCAAGTTTTTTTTTTGTTTTTGGAAATTTTTAAAACACTTTAAGACCATTCTTTTGTGTTCATGTTCGAAGCGAGTGAGATAATTACTAGTTAATTTACGAATGTATCTGTATATTTACAAATATCCCAGATTCTGCGTAAATTTAAAGTAAAAATTTTTTAACGGTTTAGAGCAATTAGGTATTTTTTTAGAACAGATTTTAAATATAAGTTTTTCTTATTAAATTTTACTTAATTTTTTTATAATATTCTCGTGTTATGTCAGAAATATTCAGGTGGGTTTGAGGGTTTTAGATTGACTAGAACCAACCAACGATTCATGACTAAATAAGTCAAGAACGCCGAATTCACATTTCCAAGGCATGCTTAAAACCTTTGTGTTTTTATTTTTTTAATCTTAATTTTCCTTCGGTTAGAAAAATATAATAAAAAAAACAATTTTAGTAAAAAAATGTAACTACATTACGTGCGTAGGTTAAAATTACGCTGATTATAGATTTAAGTGAATAGTAGCAGTAGTAATAATAAAAATTAAATGGGATTCATGTCAGAGCAAGTTTAGAAAAAGTTACAATATTTCCACCCAAAGCCCCAACCTCTGATGAACACGCGATAGAGCCGCGTGTGCGGCATAGAAAGACCGTGTCCGAACTTCTGATACCGCAATCAGCAACTGAATCAGGGGGTTTCAATTAATGAATGAAAATTCATCCACCTGCGAATCGGAGCAGATGATCAATAGTGGCGCGGAGCAGTAAAATTCAGCGCCATTCATAAAATAGTCATCTGCTAAATCAGATCCCAGTGGAAATTCCCAGCTCATCAAAGCCCCACCCCCCTTCTTTTTTTTTTTACCGTTTTTGGAACTGTGCCAACCACTGCTCACATTTAGAGTAAGGTGATCATTAGAATTTTTTTTGTCTCTGCTACTCCGCAAATCACACGATAAAAACTTCACGGAGCTGAAAATTTTCAACTCCATTTTTTTTACTGGCAGTCAAAATTTACATGGGGAGAAAATAGTGTCGTAACCATTCTGGAACTTTTTTTTTTTTTGATAAATGTACTCGGCAAAATATAGTTTTAAAGAATAATTTTTAACAGTAAGCAACGGAGTCACAAAAAAAGTGTTCCGTGGATTACTGAACAGCTGTTTTACTGTTACAATGCCTCAAATGAGGTTATTTTCATAAAACTCTTACTAAACATTTTAAACCCTATTCATTTTTGATTGTTTGGAATGCGAATACGAGCTTAAAAAATTAGCGGTACTTCAACCTTTTAATGGGATACGAGCCATATTGTTCAAGCAGGGTCGTTATGGTTTCCACAGCTGAATAAAAGAAAATGCAAAGTCGCGTTTAAATAAAAAAAAGATCTTGAGAGCTGTTAAATCGTTTGAGTATTTGTGAAAATAGTGATTAAGAATTTTTGATGCTAGATTTTTAGTTAGATGACCAATAATAAGAACCCATTTTTAGGAAAGAGAGAGGGGGGGGGTGGGGTCAATAAGCTATTATGTTCTCCCTTCACTAACTCATACCTGAACTCGGAAAGGTAAAATTTGTAAAAGTTATTTTTGCTCGGTTTTTGTATTGTCATTCTTTATATGTTTTGTAACTTTTCTTTTTTATTTTATTGTTGTCATATTTTTTTCATTATATAATTCATTTAGTTAAAATACCAAACGTAGCATAAAAAGACAATTATCACTTACACACAAGCTTGCTTTTGTTAAGGTTAAAATTTCCCGAAAAACTTAAGTTTAATGTGGGAAAAACAGGAAGTAAAAATATTCCATAATTTTAGTGAGAAATCCTGACCCAACAAAACCAACCTAGTACATTTAGTCTAACAAGCCATTGGTCCTGATTTTTCACCAAGAGACTGGACGTAAATATAATTATAAATATTTTAAAACAAATACTAAATTTAAAACAATCTCACAAAAATGTGTATCTCTCATGAGCACGTTTTAAAATATGTCACAGAACAAATTTGATCAATCAATAAATTATACATTTATATTAATCACTCGGTATTAATACAAATGGTACTTATAAACATATATTAATGGAAAATAGCATAGACAATCATATCAGATTAATTTCTCGAACTTTAGGTTTTCTGTAATGACAAAACCACCTCCGTGGATTTATTACATCATTTAACTACGAGTCATAAACACTTCATTCAATGATTATATACATATATATGAGTATGTATGTGTAGGTTTGTGTGTAGATGTGTGTGTATGCGTGTGTGTGTGTGCACCTCGGAGGCATAATACACTATGCCACGAAAAACATATTATTTTTAAAAGAGCTGTTTAATGCATTTTAAATGGTGCGTCACTTATATACCTACTCAAATATTTTCCACCCAAAAAATGTGAATTTTCATCATATCGTAGATCGTAGTGTTCATGTATATGCCAACAGAAAGAACATCAAACAGTGGTAAAGTTTATAGTTAAGAGAGCATTTTTCCCAAAAGTAAACATAGTGTCTTATGCCTCCGATATATATAGGCCTATACAAACTTCAGCTGTACATTTTTTTTAGCGAGCTCCACGATATCACCAGCTCGCAAAACCAAAAGACCTTAGTGAGTTCGTGAGGAAAATTTTAATATGATAACAGCGACGAGTGGAGGAGCAGTTCATTTGGCAAGTAGGCACAAAACCTGCTCGTGAAATTGCTGGCTCGATGCCAAAAGAGCTGGCACGACCACGCAACGTTCCTCGACCCTTGGCTCTAGAAATGAGCTTAAATCACACACTGAAAACAAAAGAAATATATATATTTTTTTAATTTCCTCAAAAAAAAAAACAATGGCAGTTCTCAAAATTGCTACCACTGCTAAACATTTTCCCAACTGTCACTTGTATAGCATCGCGTGGTGCTAGTTTAAAAACACCGGCAAACACACGAAGCTAATATTGTTTATGAACACCAGCAACCACGCGAAGCTGCTGTTGTTTACGAACACTAGCAACCACACAAAGCTGCTGTTGTTTACGAACACTAGCAACCACACAAAGCTTCTGTTGTTTACGAACAATAGCAACCACACAAAGCTGCTGTTGTTTAATAACACCAGGAATCACACGAAGCTGCTGTTGTTTACGAACAACAGGAACCACACGAAGCTGATGATGTTTATGAACTCTCATGATAGACGTAGTACACGTTCTGAAACTTATAAAAATTTCAGAAAGTTTATATGATACATGCTATATTAATGGTGTTTAGGCCAGAAATAAATTGTTCTCCCTGAGATTACAGACTGTTAGCAAATAGCTAAATGTGACTTGGTATAAAACCCTAAAGATAAAATTTATGCCTTTTCATGCCAAAGTTTGAATAAATAGCTCAAAATTGAGAATTCAAAAAAAAATTAATTTAGCAAAATCCTTAACCAGTCATTGTACGGAAAATTTATCAAACCATTTTTTTTACCAGATACTTTTTTTTGTTTTCCTAAGTTGTCAACCACTGATGGATGTCACAAGGCATGGTAAAACGTTGGGCAAACCATCATCTACTCGGACGTAGTCTGCAGCCAGAAGAGAAAAAGAAGTATTTGGTGAGACTGTTCACGAAAGCCTGCACTTTAGATTTTAAATCCCGTCATTATTTACTAGCTTATTCATCCGCGCTTCACCACGGCAGTCCACACTCTTGCACAGCTCATTATAAATATGCCCCTCCTCGTATGTACGCCACTGCTACGCCTCGAGCGAAAAAAAAATATTCTTACATTGAAAATTAACAAAATTAAAAAGAAATTAAACTAATGAAACAAAACAAATCGTTAGCACTAATATAAACGGGGTTCACACAGTAGGTAAGCCACGAAGTTTATAATGTTGTGTAGGTTGGCCAAAGATGCTATTTCATGCTGTGTTCGAAGGTAGCTAAGTTTTTCGAATTCTTTTTTTGATTTGATATAACCATTACGACTGTTCAAAATTTATGGATTTTAAACGCTAGTGGAAACATTACATCAAAACTTTGACCTTTTTTTTTTTTTTTTTTTGTTATCAGCCTACACAAGGCTCTCACTGTTTAGTTAGCAGCATTATGTAGCTCTCATTTTTCGTAAGTACCTACTATTCCAAAATAACTGCGTGCCCAATGAAAGTAAAGCAGGCCCATGTACGTCTACATACCTTGTGGCAGAAACACTTTGTTATATTTCATTATATTTGTTGCTCATAGCCAAACTGAGCACTTTTGCTGCTATACAATTCATGTATGATAATTATTATTTTCAATATTAATTAATACATCGCAATATTTAAAAATAATAACAGTAGTATAGGAATGGTGGTTGGGCACAATGGTTTAAGGATGAGGATGGAGAAGATGGAGCCAATGACTGACCATCATGACGTCACGGCGGCCATCTTGGATGACTTTTACTTTAACCTTGCCCTTTAAATATTGACAAAAATGGCAAATAATTATTCAAAATTTGTAAAAAAAAATACTAAAATTCGTAAAAAAAATATTTTATTTTTAAAAAAATTCCACCAAAAATCTTAAAAGAAAATTAAAATTTAAAATTTTTATAAATGGAAAAACCCGTGAATAAATCATAAATATGAAATTTGAAATCCCTCAAAATACTTTTGCCTTTAAAAAAAAAAAAAACGAAAATTCCCCATTGGGGATTAAGCTCCCCGTTGTCAAGCATCCAATAAGCCTCTTGAGCTTTGACCTTGAACTTGACCTAAATTACCATCATTGCCACATTCGTTAAGGCCACCATCTTGAAAATCCGTAAATATTTAGCTAGAAAATTGGGAAAAAATCTTTAAAAATTATAAAAAAATGCATAATTTAAATTTTAACAAAAATCATTTAACATTTTTTTATTTGTATGTCACATTAAAAATCGATCATTTTTTATGCTAGGAATTCCGGATTAATTCCAAAACTCATCAAAAAATAGCATATTAAAAAAATGATTGATTAAATGGATTCATTACCTTGGTTCGATCCCTGGACGATGAAAAAAGAAAATTAAAGTCTATATCACTTAAAAAATTATGGTGAAAACTCCATAAAGCATCTTATTCCTTGTCAAACAGCCTCCAGTAATGACATAATTAGCGCCATCTTGAGAATTTGTAATCATCAACCAGGAAATTCGGTAATAATTCCAAAAATCATACAAAAATAGCAATTAGTTTACTGATTGATTCATGTCTGCTGTTGATTAATTACGTATTATATGGTCTAAGGTCCGAGATGCAATAACTGCAAAACATCAGTATCACATGAAACACGAGGACAGAATAGTTCAAACACAAGTTCCAGTCACTCATGTGGTAAGGACCATTTGATCGATAGCAACCCAACCGAATTTGAATTTTATCTTCGACTTGAATAGAGAACGCAGGTAACTTCCAACATACGTGAAGTTAAAAGTAATCACGTACGACTAGTTAAAAGTACCTAAATTAAAGCACATTAACAACAAAGATTTAAAAAATTAACAAGGCTATATGCAGATGCTAGCCGAACTATACCCGTCTGTCATTGCGTTAAAGACTTTGACCTCGTGTGCGGGGAGAAAACTAAGAGATTTCAGAAGCGTCTGATCGCCATCCAGTGACTCGCTCGAGGCACACAGGGCTTTGCTACCCGGCCATCATGCAAATATGTAAAAACATGGTTGAAATCATAACCCAGTACATGAAAAAACTTGTTGATATCGCTTCAAAATACGAAAAACGGAACGAGAGTAGAAAACTAACCTACCAAGGTAACAAATTGCGCCTGCATCTAGCCTTGTTAAATTTTTTAAAACTGTGTCATTAACATGCTTAAATTTCGTTACTTTGACTATTCGTGAAATTTTACTTTTAACTTCACATTATTGTAAGTTATTTTCTATAATACGGAAAGAAAATTTTTTTTTTGGCACAGTCTATAAGCGTAGGTAGATTTCTAAGCACCTGTTTCTTCTGGAAATATTTTCGGAACTTCTACGAACTCCTGGAACATTTTGTGACCCTAATGTAGCCTTAATAACATTCTATATGTTCGCCAATATAAAAAAAAAGATGTAACATTTTCTCATATTCCATGCAGCAAAAATATTTTGAATGTTTTTTTTTTCTTTTCTAAAAACGGGAAACTTTGGGATATTTTGCGAATTTGTTGGCAATTTTTAGCAATTTTTTTTTTTTAATTTTTAAAGGTCAAGGTCATCCAGGATGTCAACTGTTCGCCATTGACCTCATATTTTCCATCCCCACCCTTAAACCCTGGCGCCGAACCACCATTCCTATACTACTAATAAATATTGAGTATACGGTTAGTTACACAAAATAAAATAATGTTAATATCATTACACAGTGTTTTTTTATCACTGTATTTAACTAAGCTTATTTTCCAGTAGGAAAGGCTTCTATTTTCATAAAAATTAGACTTGAGAAATATTTTTCTCTTTCTCCCGGTAGGCCAAGAGAAAGGGTTCTTGCGAATTTATGTATGAAATATGGTTAGCTGGGAATGAGTTATTTCTCGTGTTGTGATAACTAACGTGTATGTAGCTGACAAGATTAACTGTCGGATATTGATCGTGGGGACATTTTGTCTATTACGCCTTTCAACTGAGTTAAATATTAGATATATGTTCTACCAATATTTATGCGCAAGGGATTATTTATGCTGTCCTTCTGTAAGTTAATAGAAAATCTAAGACACGCTTTCCAATATTTAAATAGGTTTATTTAAGGCATTAAGAGAAAAATTAATAAAAACTGGAAATTAACATATCTCCCGAATAGAGACTATTTTAGAAACTTAATACTTTCTGCGCGCTGTCCTTAATTAATCAAAAAAGAAATTAAAATGTTATTCTTGGAAAGATTCATTAAAAATCAGCTCTTCATGATAGACGGATTCTTAATTGGACCTACAAACAATGAAGTTCTCGGCGCCAATTAAATCTTAAACCGTTTTCGGTTCATCGTGGTGAGCTGATTGTTTGCAAACTTCTCGCAATAACGGTTTCACTTGTAATATCATACATTTTTCAACTTCACTTAGGAAATGGGACTTATTTCACTAACTTTAATATCAGTAGAACGCGAAATAGGTATAAAATTGGTTTTTCGCTTCCCTGCTTGATAAATTAAACGTTGTAAATAAGGCCAACAAAATAAAAATTTTGAAATCATTGGTTTATTGCTGCCCTTAAAAAAAGAATTATATCAATGGTTACATTCATCATTAATGTAATATATTTTCGTATTGTTTGAATATGTTTTAAACATAGTTATCGCTATGACTTAGAGGAATAGGCCTACTTATTCTTGCATCCCAAAAATTAAACGCGTTTTTTAAGTCATTATCATTACTGAGAGAAATTTACTGCAATAATAAATTTCGTTATTTAAATTTTGGAAGAGACCTCGTTCATTATTTTAACTAGTTAATATATGTAGCCTGCTACTACATATTGGTAAATTTTTTCTTTACATCTCGTTGATAAAATTTTGTTCGTGTTTCAAATATGACAGTTTTCAAAAATAGTAGCACACTGTAATTTTATATATATATATTTTAAATAGAACAGAAATGTTAATGAAAAAGTACAGATATTTGAACATTAGTAAATTTTCATGAAAACAACGGCATTACTTAAAAATTGTTTTCGCAGTAATATTGGATTCAGAGTCTTCTCCACGCATATATGCTTTGTGTTGGCCCAGTAACTCCAATAGTTAAAGTTACTTGTAAACGATTCTCTAAATAATTTTTCAGTATGCGAATAATAGGCATGAAATCACAAAATAAAGTTAGATTGTTGAATATTTTGATTACTTTTCCTTGGTTTAAAATGACTATGCATGAATAAAACATCAATTATAAATGTATGCGCCCATTTTCGTAAAACATATTCAGTACTGTTTACAAAACCGTATTTCATATATAAATTTCAAAAATAACAATAGCCATGTATTGTGTGATATTTCAAATAATTTCTGGGCTACTGGTTTTTAAAGGAACTTCTTGTTATAGTACAAAAATTATTTATTTCTCTGTATAGTACTTTCAAAAGAGACAGAAATGCCTTACAAACACAAACAGGGACATCAGCGAAAGAAATTTATCGTGGTCTATAGAAAGGTAACCATCTCGACATTGGATGCGTTTAGTGGTTTCGGGAAATAATTAAAAAAAAAAAACACAAAACACGATGGCTGGGCCCGTTATTCTAATTTGGTTCCTTCCCGAAATGCAGTTCGATGTTTTGCTGCAGCGCCAGTTAGTCTTGTTGTGCATTTTTTAAGCCAAAAAATACAAAAGCGTTGTCCAGCGCGGATGGCACAAGTTTCCACTCAACCTATTTTATAGTCGCATTATTGGCCCTTTTTTAAAGTTTCTCCGGGGGTAGGGGGGAAGAAAAATAGTTTTAACAACCTGTGAATATGTATTTGAAGGACATTTAAAAAAAAACACCTAACTCACCAGTGGATGTAGGGGAGGACGGGGCAAGTTGGCGATGTTAAGAGTTCGTCATTTTTTATAATTTTAATTTTGGAAATACGATTTCCTTCTTTCCACACAAGATTAGAATAGTCTTTTGTCGTGGTGTAACTACATGGAAAAATCTATATTTCTATATTATCTCCAAAATTCTGCCCTTTTAAAAATATAATGCAAATGTGCCATCTTGCCCCGTTACCGGGGCAAGATGACTTTGACTACGGGGTAAGATGACATTTCTGCACAAGTTTAAACATATTTATTCTTAGAATGCAAACTAATGTAAATTAACTAATTTAACATTGTTACATGCTTTTTTTTACATATATGGCATATTATTAAAGGCTTGGTTTGTTGAAAATTACAATTAATAGTTAACTTACATAACTAATTCAGAGTTGGTGTTTTTATAAACAATAATCGCAAACAAATTTTCCTCCTTCAAAGTTCGAGCAGTCCTCATGCCACCATATGTGGCATTTGCAACACTCGATCCAATCTTCTGATGGAGGGTCGACATAAATCTCATCACACACAAGACACTGCACTTCGGATATTTGAGCTGAAGTCATGCCTGGCGAAAGTTGGAGCTTCTTGGATTTTTCTCGAGAATCGAACTTCAGTTTCTTAGTAACAGTTCCTTTTTTTGCATCTCGAGACTCATGTCTTTATTGCTTCAAACGTTCTTGATCTATCCTCTGAGCTTTTCTCTGAACCAGCATCGCTTTCATGGGTGAGCTTGTGATGACACTTGCACATTGCTTATGACTTATCCTTTTTCTCACATATGATCTTTCTTTAGGCAATGGTTTGAAATCGAAAACACTTCGGCACAGTTTTGGCTCAACAGGAGTAGCATTTCTTATAGGCCCTATCTTAATGAGAGTAGCATTTCTTGAAAGTCCTGGCTCAACGGGAGTAGAATTTCTTGAAGGTCCTGGCTCAATGGAAGCTGCGGGAGAAGTATTTATTGAAGGTCCTGGCTCAATCGGAGAAATATTTCTTGAATATCCTGGTTTAATGGAAATGTCATTTCTTGAAGGTCCTGGCTCAATGAGAGTAGCATTTCTTAATGGTCCTGGCTCAATGGAAGTAGCATTTCTTGAAGGTCCTGGTTCTTCAGTTTTCTCTGCCTGATGTTCATTAACTGCTTTTTCCATAGCAAGATCATGATCGGTGGGGTTCGCTGCAGCTAAATCATGCTCAGCAAACACAAGGGGATCATAAGGCTCAATTCCACATTCTCGGAACCCATTGACTGCATTACCGACTGTAGCTGCTTTTAAATAAGCAGTGCTCAGTAGCTCACCAATTTTTTTTGTCAGTTATGGCTTGCCCTGGATTAGTGACCATTAAGTTGTCACAAGCTTGACTGTAATAGGTTTTTAATGGCCCAAAAAAGGAAACATCCAGCATTTGAAGACGATGGGTAGTGTGGGTTGGGAATCCGACCATAACGATGTGATTTTCCCGGCAAAAGTTTATAGCCTCCAGTGTTACGTGTGTTTTATGGTTGTCAACAAGCAACAGCACGTGAAATTCACTGGTTGGTTTCACATGTAGTTCGAAATGTTTCAAAAACAACAAAAATATTTCTCCATTGCTCCAACCATTATCACTGCAATGTTCAACGGTTCCCGGAGGGGCTCTTTCCACAAGTTCAGGTCGCATCCGTTTTCTTGCGAAAACCAAAAAAGGGGGCAGGTAATATCCGCAAGCATTAATGCAACAAATAATAGTAACATTTCTTCCTCTCTCTGCCGAAACGATCTTGGAAACACTCTTACTTCCTGTGGGTGAAATAACCTTTGGTAGCCTATTAGATACAGTGGAAAGTGCAGATTCATCTGCATTGTAAATGGCAGAAGCTGGAAATCTATGTTTTTCCCGCTCTTATTTCAAAATTAAGAAAAACTTGTCAACATTTGGCTTGTTAAAGCCCATTGCTCTGGCAATGGATGTTTCCTCTGGTCTCCGAAAACTGAACTTACATTTTTTCATAAAACTAGCCAACCAATCCTCACCTGCCATTTGGTCTCCACATTGAACGGATGCGAAATTCCACTATATTCTGCAAAGTAAAACACAAGTTTTCTACATTGCTGCTTTGTCATCCCAAAAAACATGTTATCCATTGCTGTCGAGTAGTTTTTTAAATATTCTAGCTGCTCTTCAGTGAAAACTTCTCGAAATCTTCCACCATGAATAGGCATTTCCTAGGAAGAAAATACAATTAGGTAGGCTAAATACTTTTTAATTAGAATTTTTGTTTAATGAAAGCCTGTAGGGCATGAACATTTAAAAAACAACTGTAAAAAAGCACTCGGGGCAAGATGACGAGTCGTCATCTTGCCCCAGTCAACTTGCCCCGATCAGCAATGTTATTAGTATTGGATTTTTTCGCTAGGAAAAAATATAAAAGGTTAACAATATATAGTGGTTAAGAAAAGTATATTGTCTAAGGTAATAATGTGTGGCATTGAATAACCAAATATCTTACCTGTTTGTCCATGAGATATTACTTCGAAGTTCTTGAAAATTACAATACGTCAGACCAAATGTTCGAACATCATCTAACAAACAACTAAATGGTGGCAGCGGCTTCACTTTGCGATTCTTTAGTGCCCACCAGTGTGGAGCGCTAGTAGTGTCTGTTAGGTGGTGCTATCTAATAACATGACGTGGAACTAAGTCATTCGTCGTCTTGCCCCGCTCGTCAACTTGCCCCGTCCTCCCCTACATTTTACTCGCTTGCGCTCTAAAATTCGCGGATTTAGCACTTCTAGAGCGCAGCACTGCATATAACAAAATAGAGGGCAAAGACGACATTGAGATTGTTGATTTGTAATGGATATTTGTGTTATCGTGTGTCTGTAGGTGATAATTATAAAATGTTTGAACCCGTAGTTGAAATGCACGAAATCATGAACTATGTACTTAAGCTGGGTTTATAATTGAAAATTAAGAATTATGAATTATGAATCGTAATTAGTTGTGTACTTAATATGACTCAATGCATGGTAGTGGAATGGTTTATGATTTTTGTGTAGGAATTTTGACGGGTCGTGTGCAAACCACATGATGACTTAAGATTTAACAGAAATGGTTATATTTTATATTTTTCCTTAAGACTTATGATAAGTGCTAATAGAGCACAGTAGAAGGTGGTGTTGGTGTGAAAAATGATTTGCTGGGAAAACAGGTTACAATGTAGTGCAAAAGGAGTTCAAAATACAGAATTATTAGTATCCTGTGAGAAATGAGAAGATACTTGAGAATAAAACATGTTCCTACAAAAAATTAAAATAATTAAAAATAAATAAACATCTTTAGTATTAAATTTCCTATATAGATTATTCTTAAGTGTTTTAAGTTCGCTTTTATACGAGTCTTTAAAAAAATATATTTAAAATGTCATGAAAGCTTACAGTTTTTAAATGTATAGCCATTTTATGGTGGCCTGGATTAGATGATATTATCATTTAAAAACTACTTTCTATTTTATATATGTACCTATATTCAAGTTAAATATCTCATTTTTATGATTTGAGTATGAATTATAGGTTACGAGCTGTAGTATGGTAATTATTTAGTTTAGCCCCTCTTCTTTAAAACAAAAGTAAAAAATTCTGTAAAAATTTTAGTTATTAATATAAACCTTTCTGAATTTATTGCAAAAGGCGGAGATAAGGAATTCCTTACCATTTTGGTGAAATTGCTGTTTATAGTACCCACTATTGATAAGAGCCTAGTAAGTAAGAAGAAAAACAACAATTACCTACCTCTATAAAAGATATCCTCTTTCGTAAAATTATGTTGACATACATACATATAGTTGGTTACTGGTTTGCCTATTCTTAAAACATGCGCCCATCGTCTTCTCAACTTCGCGTCCTTAGGAAAACGATGCATTGAAACATTTTTCCTGAATAAACTCTACAGTCCGGAACTGAGCAATACATTACACAAATTTCTTGTATCTTCCGAACTTAAAACATATCTCATACACTGCTTAATTCAAAAAAATTTACTCAAACCACGAATCCAAAACATCTTGCCATCCTTTAACGCTCCTTGAAACCAAGCATACGCTCCCTTTGTTTATACCGTCTTCGGTGATTCAAAATCAAACCACCAGATGTCAGCCACTTTGCCTGAATGTGCGAATAGTTTCACCAAAATCATACCATCACCAATTTTAATTACTTCGGTCTATTGCTAATAAATTTCCTTGCAAAAGTTATAGATATTTTATTCGACTGGTATACACAAATTAGGAGCCAGAATATTATTTCTATGTTATTTATATTGTAGATCATTTATTAAAATTAAATGCATAAAGAATTGCAAAAATGTTTTCACATATATATAGTATTAATATTTTTATAGACTTTCACGGAGCGCGGAATGGGTAAAGCCAAAAGGCGTAACATATGTTACGTAGATTGTCCAGGGAGGGTAGATTTGTACCGCCTAGAGAATTTTTTTAAAAGCATATCAGTTATTATTTGATTTTATATTTTCAGTGATTTGCGATCACGTTTACCCGAAAATATCCATGGCAACGGCTGTTGAATTTTTGATAATGGTTTCTACGTCTTCGTGTCAACGGTTTTTGCATTGTTGGCGCTTTCTCGTCTCCTGGCATCAACCATTGAATTTTTGGCGCTTTTTAGTCCCCTGCAACAGATATTGCATTTTTGACGCTTTCTCGTATCCGGGAACTGATTACTATAATTGTTTGTGCTTCCACATCTCTTGGCAATAACCATTAAATTGTTGGTGCTTTCTCGTCTCCTAACAACGCCTTTTGAATTTTTTATGACTTATTCACTTTCTGATTATTATCCAGTCATCATACCGACGTAGTATTGTTTGAATAAATGATAAATCGAAGGCTTTTAAAAACGGCGTCTTTGGTTTACATTTCTTCCCGTTTATCTAAGTTCTAACGATTATTTGAGTATTTTTTTAAAATTTAATTTAGGACCTTATTTTTTTTTATTTTGAAGCACAGCATTGGCGTAACCACAAGGAGGGGCGTGTGTAATGATCAGAGCGAGAGTGTTGTGCCTGCAGACTGCCGTAACGAAGCGCGGTAGTGTCAGCTAGCTTATTAGTAGGGGCAGGCATTTTTCGCGAATAAATCGGAACGCCTATTAGACTGCAACAAGGCATGTCCGCACCAGCGGTTTCTTCCTTGTGATTGGCGGCCTTCTTCCGAGAGAAGTCGTTGCCTTGTTTGACCGAGCCACTCAGGACACGTTTGCTTCCGCACTGAATGACTGACATTGGAGTTTTAAAAATCGACATGCTCCTGAAAGCAACTCCCCCAATCACGAATCACAGACGATGCTACAGTGTTTCAACTTTCAGCTGGTCTCAGAATCTTTTCCAAAATATGCATGGCCCTACTTATTGGTAGGGACCGGAAAAATTCGCGGATTCAATGACCTCTAAGGTAGCCTCCATTTTCCTCTGCACATCTCAAGTAAACACGCGTGTTCATTGGGTACTAAATTGTGAGGCGTCTCCACTGCGTAGCTTGTGATTCGACGCTTATTTGGTCGATAGTCTCTCATTGGCCCAGTGAGCTCCAGTTAAACCGCGAGTCAATAGCAGAACCAGCAGAATTGTACACACGTTTGAATTTCAGCCTCTCACGAAATGAATCCGCGAATTTTTCCGGTCTCTACTTATTAGTAAGTCCGACCTGTTTGATTAGTGGCAAGACTCACTGGATGGTGATAAAAATGTCCCAGATTCGAATACCGGCCGGGTAGTGAAATATTTCGCACGTGAAAAAAATTCTATTCCGGGTACAGGGCACGATGTTTTACTGTCCGTTCCCTCCTAACTGCGAAAGGCAACACGAAACCCTGCAGGATCAACAACCTGACATGTATTTGTGTGTATGTGTATATTATTGTATTTGAATATGTATGTGCATATGCATATGTATGTGTATATGTGTGTATATATGTGTATGTATATATGTGTGTATATGCGTATATTTGTGCAAATGCGTATATGAATATATGCATCGATGTTCATATTATTATGTATATGTGTATATGTATATTTATATATGTATATATATATTTATATGCACCACGGATCCCAGCTCTGCATAGTTACCCAAAGTTATCGTGCTCGTGAAACGAGTATCAAGTAGGCTACTCATTACCGTCATATTTATTTGAAAGACTTGATCATGTAATCTTCCCCTAAGAATGAAAACTGATAAATTCACGTGAATGTCTTTGTAAGTCCACGCACGTATACTTAATAAAGTGACAAATGCTACAGCTGAAGTGAAATTCGAAAACTTTTTTTTTTGGACTTACATCATTGCTGTTTCAAACAGTATGTCGGATATAAACCTTAATAACGGACAATAAAGATGTGAATACATAAACGCACGGAATACAAGCCATAATCAGCCGATGTCGAACTCACATTCATAGACAGCGCGGATAATTTCGAGAAAGGAAGTAGCCAGATAAATACATCACAGCACATACGAACTCATTAGGCTGACTTTGGCTCGTTTTCTGTGCGTTTGTGTATTCATCTCTTTGCCATTTTTTATTTCAAGATTTCTTAATGACTTGCAAAATAAACCAGCATTGGCGTGCTAACCAAAAAGAGCGTTGTAAATCAATCTTCCCTATTGCAATAATCATTCAAAGAACGAGCTAATGTTTAGTAAAAATACTAATAATACTGTGCAAGAAGTATTAAATATATATTTATAATGTTATTAAGAAATTCTTACAAGAAAACAAGATGATAATACAAAATAAAGACCAAATTCATTTATTTTAATTTTAAAAATTTAACTGAAAATTTTGATTTTATTATAGCTGCATTCACAGCAACAAAAGATTATAAGATAAATTTTCAGTAATCTCAAAAAGTACATATTGTTATCGCTTTTATATATATTATATGATATACTATATCATATTCAGTAATGATAGTCGAATATTTGTTTTGTACACTTTATTGCAGCGAAACCAGAACTCAGTTGTATAGTGACCATGCACATTTGCATTTGTGTTAAAATTTATATTTATTACTAGTGAAAGTAAAATGTGAAATAAACAAAACTGCCCCTATAGAGAGTTAAGTCATAATATGACCGAAATATTTATTACGAAAAACTATATTAAATTTTTTTCACGACTTTTGGTCAAGTGCTTCCAAAGGCTAGTTAGTACCTATAAGCCGTTGAAGATGGAGCCAAATAATTATTTTTTTGCAAATAATTTGGATACTATTTTATATTTCTACACGTCTGTCTGACACTTTTTACCTCGGATTATTAAATATAATGGTTTTTATGACGACACAAGTTTTGTAGTTTTTGTATAACTTTGTTTAGTTAAACATTATTCAGACGCATAATGTTTTTTTCTTAATTTGTTTTACCTATTATTTGCAATAAAATATTTTTTCAACGCCAACTTCAAAGGCGTAGACCAGTCATATACATATATATAACTTATTTTGACTCGAAAAAACTGCTATTGTAGATTTTTGGACAAACTGTTTAAACAGTTTAGATGAGTTGTGATTACCTACAGTAAATAAATTTAGCCTTTAGGGTGTTATAACTACGCAATACACGGTATTAGTATATTTTTCTACGAAAATAATTGAGCATTTAAAAAAGTATTTTCTTTATTTATCTCACATTTTTGTAGATGGGTGTTTTTTCAAAGCAATAATTAACTATAAGACACTATAGAACGTAGTGAAAAAATAATTAAAATCTCTTCTGATGTAGAATAAGCAAGAGGATAGCGTGCAAGAGAAAGAGTGGAACAGATTAATGAATTTATTCTGCGTGGTTAATTTCCTTTAATACTAAATCTAAAGAGAACAGAATTGCTTTTCAAGAATCTTCATGAATCCTTAAAGCAAAATTGTGTTATTTTATACTGAAAATTTTCAAGTAGCCCGTTGCACTTGTGGAAATTCAAGCATAATATACGCACAAGCTCAGATCTAAGGATCATACTGAATGATGTCAAACCATTTTAAAATACTGGACTCGCATTTGGGGAGAACAACAAAATAGGGTTAAAATTTGCAAAGTTAAATAAAAACGGAACATCGCATGGTTTCAGATCTGGGTGAACTGTTAGAACAGGATGTCCACAAAATAATGTCCCAGCTCAATTATATATTACAACTGATTAATTTAAACTATTCAAAAAAAATCATACAGCAATCTGAAAATAAACTAAACTAGATTTTTTTTACTAATGTTAAACTTGTGGCGTTTATTTATACGCTACACATCCGACCTAAAGTCCAAGTCTTGCCACACTTCGGTTAAAAAGTCCGGCGTAATGGAAGCAAAAGCCTCTTCAGTTCTGTGTCTCAACTCTGGCAGATCATTAGGTAGCGGCGGAACGTAGACACGATCTTTTTTGAAGTCACAGAAGAACAAATCGCATGGCGTTACGTCAGGTGAACGTGGAGGCCAGCGAAAAAGAGCTCTGTCGTCTCGACCATTACGACCAATCCAACGGTCAGGGACTTCGACGTTCAACAACTCTCGTACAAACGAAACCCTTGGTGAACTGAAATTAGCAAATGCAAGAACACAAAACCTTTTTACGCTCATGAGTAGCCATTTTGCGTAGGTGGCGCTGCAAGCGAGAAAACAACAAGGCAGTACCAGTGCATTCGCTTATCTGAAACTGTTTGAGTTACTCTTTAATTTTGACGTTGAACCGAAACTTAGAAACGTTTACATTCTATACTATGAAAATATATAAATAGGAAGTTATTTTATGGACATACTGCATAAAAAGATTTGGAACGTAATTCACAGTGTCGTGATGACACCTGTGACAGGACATTTTCATACCGAAGTACAGATTCCGTGTCCACTGTGTAGCTTGTTGAAGTTCATACAGTACATGCTAATTTCGGTCCATTTTTGGGATTGTATGCGAAGCAGTGAGTGCCGCACGAACCCTTTTGCCGCACGTATGCGGGACTTCTCTTTTTTTTTACCTTCGTGTGAATGCATCCCACGACAGAAACGTGCCACCCAACCGTTTTTCCTGTTTGTTTTGCATATTTATGAAAAATAAAAACCCATTTCTTTCCAGACACCCACCATGCCTCGAGAGCAGCAGGTGTTGTGTGTTCTCCCGCGCTCGTGCATTTGCAAATTTAATGCAGGAAAAAGGAACGGAATCTCCAGTGAAACTTGGCGTGAATTTCTTCCCCAAAATTAAATTAAATAGTATGTAAGCATGTGTTCACATTATTGGTAGAATATCTAGCACCAAAACAAAGCGTTTAAAAGTATACGTCGTCAATGGGGTTTTCAGTCAGGCTTTGTCAATACCTAGGATATAATTTTATATATTTAATCTTAACCCAATTATTTTTATATTTAATGTAGAAATAGTATAAAGCTATTATTATCTATATAAATGTATGTTGGTATATATCTGTTAAATTGATAAACTTCGACACTGTGTAACTATCATCATCAATGTTGACACATCGAAAGGTTTTTTTTTCATTTATTTTTTAAAACAGAAAACAATAGGTCGTAGACATCAAACAGTGAGTGTGTGTAATTTTTCTATGTCCGCCACACGGTCGTGTAGTAAGGTCTGGAAACTTTCTATCCTTCTCCTTGGTGGGACCAGTCCGCTTAGTAGAACTAACGGCGCTAATAAAAGTATATTTTTTAAACTTTGTCATAGATGGCGTTGCCTTAAATTTTAAACGCGCTATCGTTTGGTGCGTACACCAAGTCTTGCCTTGAGGTTTTCTAGGATCTCGATATTTTCTTTTCGAATAGATTTGTGTTATATCTTTCGCTAAAAGTTGACTTTCCGTGTGTTTTTGGGTTAAGCAGATTTTTTTATATGCATCGATCCAGATAATCATTAATTTATTCATTAACAAAATAAAAGTCAATGTTTTTGAGCTATCCATTTCGCTCTAACCCGCGGACAATATATAGGTATCATCCTGAGTTCTGCCCGGGCAACGCCGGGTACTGAAGCTAATAATTAATATATAATTATTTATACATTGTTACTTTGTTACATTGTTACATGCACAACAAATGCCAAAGTGAGTCTTCAAGTTGTGCATGACATAAAATACAACTACAACATTAAAAAAACGATAATAAACTAAAATAAGAATAAAAAATACAAACAAAACCTAATATAAAAGACACAAATTACAATACAAACCACTTGAGAAAACACAATGTACTGACACATAATCAAAAATAATTACATAATCTAACACAATTGGAATATTAAAATTAATTTTTGTATTGAGACACTTAAATATTTTCCATTTATTTATGTTGTTATTATATACTAATTTATATATATACCACTTATAGAACGTCAAGATTATTACAATACGTTATAAGTCTGTATTAAATATCATTATTTCTATGTAACGTACAGAAAGAAGTTAGGCCACTGTACAATATATGGACTCTTGGGCCAATATTATCTAACAAGTATTTACAACTATTTTTATTACAGCATGTATATAATATATAACTATAAAAATTATAATTTTTCATATCCGTCAATTATAATGTTGGCTAGAATGTACACAATGCCTAACACATTCAAGGTTTGAAAAACTCCATGTATATCCAGTGGCGGATTTACAAATTTTCCAGGTATAGGCTGCAAAGTTTTTGCCGCCCTTGCCTCTACAATTTTCATGTCCTAGATTAAGTTCGTTACAATCCCTTTTTGCGCGATTTTTTGTTGGCAAAATCATCGATTATATCGTCGTAAGTAATATTGTTCATTAATTCCGACTCTATGCACAAAAGTGCTAAAGCGTTTAATTTTTCTTGGCTCAAGGTCGATCTCAGATAATTTTTTACCCTTTTTAGACAAGAAAAACTTCTCTCACCCGAACAATTTGTCGCTGGTGTACATAAGGCCATACGAAGGGCTATGTCCAAGTTCGGATAAACGTTCTGCAAACTTTGTTTTCGCAGAAACGAAGATAGACTCTGTAATGATGTAAAATCTGGTTTTACCAGAATGCTTTGCGAAGATATGTGGCTTTGAAAATGTATGCATTCTTGAACCAACTCAGTCTCTAAATCATTAGGATACATTTTTTCTAAGGACAGAGCCTTTTTCGTAAGGGTTGATAATGATAACTCGCTCATTTTGGTCAGAAATGAAAATTTTTCATTGAAATTGTCGTATGCCTTCTTCCTTTTTTCTAATTCGGATACGAGTCTATCAATGATGACGAGAAATGTATTAACCCTGAAAGTATCGCTAGTATCACTCGCTGTCATACTCATTTCTTCATCGGGTGTTTCATCAGCAAATTTTTTTCTTTTCAGTTGTCTTTTTCCCAAGTCTTTTGTGTACTGCTTCGAGGCACTTAATTCCATTGCCATTTCTTCGAAATACTTGAAGTTTTCTCGTTGCTCTACGAAAAACTTGCGAAGAGATTCATAAAGATCGGCTACAGTAATCAAATCTACGGTAGAAGCCTGGATTTGAACATTTACTTTGTTTATTCTTTCCAAAAAAACATTCCACACAACAACCATTAACGCTGTTTCCAGTTTTTTTAATTTTGAAAGAATTCCCATTGCTTCATTTCTTGTGACAGGCTTTTCGGTGCAGTCATTCCTGATTGTTTCCAAAGCTTTAATGACTTCGTGCCACGAATCTCTCAAACTTCTGCATGCATCCTCTCTAGCTGACCAACGTGTGAGGTTTACTCTCTTGACTGTTTTGCCTTCTCCGACTTCAGTCATCAATATCTTCCAGCGTTGTGTTGAACTTGAAAAAAAAACGTATATTTCTTGGAGCAACATGAAGAATCGACAAGCTTCTGTGCAAGATTCAGCAGTCGCAGTTGCCACTAAATTTAAAGAATGGGCAGAGCAAGGAACGAAAAAAGCAAACGGTGCTTGACTTTGAATTTTAGCCTGTAAGCCATTGTATATGCCAGACATATTTGCGGCATTGTCATACGATTGTCCACGGCAGTCTTCAATGTTCAAACCCAAGGTTTTTAGTTCCGAAGTAATGGCAGCAAACATTTCTTCAGCTTTATGTCCCACTGAGGGCAAAAACTTGAGGAATCTTTCACAGGGTTCTCCTGTTTCTAAAACATACCGAATCACGAAGGTGAGCTGGTCCACATGTGCTATATCCGGTGTTGAATCGATGATTAAGGAAAAGTATTTCTCCCTTCTTATCTCGTCTCCAATTTGCTTCAAGACTTTATGGCACATCAAAAGTATAAATTCATCACAAACGGTCTTCGATAAGTAACTGGTACTTCCGGATCCTTGATTCCCAAATCATTCAATATGATTGGCTAAGAAAGGATCAAACTCAGCTAACAGTTCCAGAATCATAAAATAATTTCCGTTGTGTGGATCACCGAACTTTTCACTTTTTCCTCTAAAAGCGAGACCTCTTGAACACAGCCGCTTCACTACAGCAACAACCCTTTTCAGAACATTTCTCCAATAAGTAATTTCTTCATCAATTTGCAAATGCAGTAAATTGTCGATTCGACCATCAATCGCACTTCTAGCTTTCAGACTAAGGATACTAGATTTATGACGCGCAGAGTTTTCATGCTGAGCTACTCGGTGTTCTGCATTTTTCCAGTCATTAAATCCTTCGTTCTCGAACTGAGTTTTATTCTCCAATGGACCGAATGCTAAACATGGTCCGCAATATACGAAACTCTTACTTTCAGAGTAAACCAGCCAATTTCGGTCCTTCACTTCATTGTTTTTCATTTTTCTTTGAAAGATAAACTGGCAAGAAACGACGTTGATCAGCATATAGTTTTCCACTTTTAGAGAAGTCAGAAGACTTGTTTTGATAAAAGCCGCATCTTGCAATAATTTCCCTTAAAGTATCGTTAATTTCCCATAAAGCTGGATCTTTGTTTTGATCTACAGTTGTTTGCTTTTGGTCATCATTTAACGATTCGGTCTGAGAGGCATCTTCAATTTTGGAGCACTCGTCGTCAAGAACATAATCATCAGTTTTTTCTTTAGTCGATAGTTCAACAGATGACAGTTGGGCAGCAGAATTAAAGTCCGTTTCATCCTTTCCAGATTGCATTGTTGAAGTTCCCGTTTTTTCGACCCAATTTTCATTTTTAAAAAAACTGTCAATTTTTGTGGTTTTTCGTATAATTTGCTCTTGTTCTTCTTTTTTTATTTTGGCCTTCTTTTTGTACTCCGCTCCACTAAGTCGCTTTCTCCCATCACTCATTTTCACAATTTTTTCTTCAGGAACTGAAATGGAAAGGATTAAATTAACAAGTTTATTTTTCGTACACAAGCAGCGATAGGGGAGGGCAGGGTAACGTAGCCAGAGCGAGCAAAGTGGCCATTGGCTGTTACTCAGCTGGAGAGTGATGAAGTTTGGTAGCGAGGATGTGAAACATTTGTAAGAGACGCCATTAGTGTTCTGAGAGCACCCGGTCTGTTTGCAGTGAAAGTTATTTGTTTTATTAAGGTTTTACTGGTTTTACTATTTCTGATGTAACATGTAAGGTAAGTAATAATTACTGTTGATCATTATTAAATACACAGTAATGCCATAATTATTTAATATAGCCTATCCAAATTAGCATGTTTTAAACTTTAATACCACATATTAATAACTGTAGAAGATGTCTTTTTTTTTGCTAGTTTTTTTGTAATGGCGTCTCAGAGGGCAAAGTGGCCAGCCACCACCGCATGTTCACTTTGCCCGAACTGTATATACTTATCTCTATTTATGTATTACTAAATAATAAAACAAACTATTGAACATTTTACATTTTTTTTTAATCTACACTGTAAATTTCTAACGTGTTTTGTAATGTGTGTGTTGTTTTCGTGTGGGGAACGACCTTACACAAAAATTTGCCAGCAGGAGCGGCTTGGCAGATAAGGTGGCAGTATCTCAAGGACGGCTCATATTTCACAAACAAGTGCAGGTGGCCGGAAATGGTATCCCGTGATTTAGTTTCCTTAAGATAAAAGAAAAATTAAAAAAAAAAAAGTCATATCATTTACCCGATTAGTGCGACGGGCAAACAAAAAACAAACATGAGTCGCTCCAATATTTACATTTTAATGGTGTTTTGATTGTACGAAAACTATATTATTGAAGGGTTATTTTATATTTTGATTTTAATTACAATATACAATTTATGTATCGTTTTATCTTAGGATGGCCACGTTACCCTGCTCACCCCTATCCTTCATTCAGAATTCACATAATAAATAGTTAACGTAAAAACGTATTTTTTTAATGCTATCACGAAAAAATTAAAATTTCTTTGCATGGTTTCCGATGAATTGTTTATTGTGAATTATTATTTCTATTTTTTTTTTGTTTGCTTCATTGAAAAAGACAAAATGACAAGATAACCATGAGCAATCTTTCAGAATACTATTTATAGTTAATATGAAAATGTTCTAAATTTAACGTGACCATGTTCCAAGCTTCAAAATGAAAAATATTATTGCAGGGATTTTTCAATAAATTTATTCGTTATCGTTACAGATGCTTTATTATAATGTATTATGATTATAAAAAGTTTTTACTTACCGGTGCTGTGAAAATATTCATACAATGATACAATTCACGAAACACTTCGAAAAATAACAGTCCACACGACACACCTACGTAGAAATATCAATTCGTTATGCAATACACGCGTAAGACAACTGTGGTCCCGACTCCCGAGGTAACAGCTCTAATTGCCGCCCCACCCGCGACATGACGCGGTTCGACCCTTGAGGCGGACTAGGAGAAGGGAGGGGACAGTCTGGCGGAAGGGATAGCGGCGGAGGGAGGGCGGAGGGGCCCTTCTGACCTTGGGTAGTCACATTTTTCCCGGGACCATAGTTGTCTTGGGCGTGTAGTGCCAACCGAGGCCTTGTCCATTAAAATTCGCATTTACTGACTAGCGAACTAGCTGTTTTACTCTGGAATATGGAAGTTTGCTACACGGATTCACGGAACGTACAATGACAAGGGAGAGGGGAAAGTCATCGGCAAAATTTGTTGCAGACTTCTATTTGTAAAACATCAGAAAACAGAAAACCGTCATGCAGAAATATTTTTGATTTCTATGAGGTAGCAAAAAAAAAAATCGGTCCCCAAATTTGCCGCCCCAAAAATCTGCCGCCCTAGGCTCAAGCCTACTCAGCCTACTGGTAAATCCGCCACTGTGTATATCATTGAGATGTAAATTGTCCACTTCAGTGGATGAATATACCGAAAGGGTTTAAAACTGTTTCTTACGTATCTATAAACATAGGTTAAATCATGATTTATCGTCAGGAAAATTTTACTTTTCAATTGAATTCAACTCACTTTGACCCAAAATACAATATTTATTTTCTCGTTTGCTCTGATCGGTAAAAGAATTGCATTTCGCACCTAGCTCAGCCGATAGTGAAACCCCTACTGAAATACAGAACACTCGTGATTTGCCTTTAAGGATCCCGCTTAGTCTTAGGTGTATTTGTATTTGTGGGGGGGGGATGATAAGTTTTACGCCCAGTGGTGCTTCTAGTGTGATATCGTCTTTAAGCGCAAGACTGTGTACTGGCGCGCAGTCTTTAAGGTATAACTTTTCAAGCACGAAAGAGCTGAGTCAGCTGGAGCGTGCTATTTTCTTTGCTGTTGTGTTCTTTTAAACTATGTATTTTATTGCTGAAATAAATGAATTTAAAACTAAACTTAAGGTATAACCATAACATTATACGACGTATAAATTAAGTTAAATATGTAATGCGATTCCCTAGGGTATTTTCAACAATATGTACCGGGATTTTCATTTTCAAAGATTATTATGAAAGTACGCGTTCAGTCCATTTCCACTCTTGTAAAAACTCGGCTCAAAAACGAAATACGTAAACAGAAATACTCCACCCTCGTCGTATTATTACAATCTTTTCGAAAACAGACAAAACTCTGATATCTCGAGCAGTTTTCAAATCTCGTGTTATCTGAAGCTATGCAACCGTACGTGTTTAATCACGCAGTAAATCATCTGTAATTGTGGCTAAAAACCTACAGGGTAGTGTTTGGTATCAGAGTGAGCTTATTTTATTGTCTAACACTGCATTTCCTGCACATTTACGTGTTTTTTTCTTGGCAAGTACCTGAAAGACACGTCGAGGTTACACAGTATGTCCATAAAAGTATTTCCCAGTTTTAATTGTGTATTATAAGTGTTTAATTTAGACTGTTTTCTACAAATCATGCATCAAATAGAAGGTAAACTAATCTAGTTTTTTTTTTTTTACAATTTTTCAATATGGTTACCTTTAGTTACACGGCACTCAACCAACCCTAAAGTCAAAGTCTTCCTACACTTTGGTTAACTCGTCCGGAGTAATTGAAGCAATAGCCTCTTCAATTCTGTAGCGGCGGAACGTAGACACGATATTTTATAAAGCCCCAAAGGAAAAAAATAAATCGTTTGGCGTTATGTCAGATGAATGTGGGGACCAGAGAAAAAAAGAGCTTTGTCATCTCGAATATTACGACCAATCGAAAGGTCAGGGACTTCGTCGTTCAACTACTCTCGTACAAAGAGAATCCAATGGGGAGGTGCTCCACTCCTAGCAAATTGCAGAACACAAAACGCTCTACTCTCAAGAGTCGCAATTTTGCGTAGCTGGCGCTGCAAGCGAGAAAACAACAACGCAGTACTTGCTCATGCGCTTATCAAAAACTATTTGTGTTACTCTTTAATTTTGGCCTTGAATCAAAACTATACAACGCTTACAGTTTATAATATAAAAATTTATAATTTGGACATTCTTTTATGGACATGCTGTATTTTTGTTACTGATAGCTAGAGACCGGAAAAATTCGCGGGTTAAATGACCTCTAATATAGACTCCAATATCCTATACACACTCGGGCAAATGCCACTTGTACATTGGCTGCTGACTTGTGAGTCGTCTCGACTGGGTGGCCTGTGATTCGACACTTCTATGAGTGAGGGGTCTCTAATTGGCCCTCAGTCCTCCAGATGAACAGTGAACCAATGACAGAAGCAGCACCAAGGTATAATTATTTGAATTTTAGCAAAACATGAAATGAATTCGCGAATTTTTCAGGTCTCTACTGATAGCTGCAGTGTACTGCAAAGCTCTAGCTTCATTTCTGTTGTTTCTTAATCTTACAGTAAAGTACTCGTAAGAATTGAATTTCAAAATTTATCCGCGTCCCGCAGCAGTGGTAATTTCTGCCGACGTTTCGCTCTGAATTTCTACAGGTATCTTCAGGAGTAAGAATCGACTGATAGTTGGGAGGTGGTAGGGCTGTTTAAACACTTTCCAACCATCTTTCTCAGGTTATAATTAGTAACAAAATTATAATGCAGTCGTGTTCAGTCAGAATGGGAATTTGTCAGTTGAAATGTCCACATATTAAGGGGGGATTAAACCCTGCCATCTTATATTTTTCCATATTTTTGCTCTGATTATAATTTTGAGCTACTAACTCTAATATTTGGCATGTCATATAATAAATCATATACCCCAGACCATCTGTACCTTGTTGCAACCACATATTTACAAACAGGCTGTAATCTGTAAGCGCCGCAAGAAAATAACTTAATATTTCACTCGAGCGACTTCTACAGTCGTAATAACCACAAGAGTTCACAAGTGTTGACTTTAACAAGTAGCCAAAGCTATGTCTAGAGACCGGAAAATTCGCGGGTTCAATGGCCTCCAGGATAGACTCCACAATCCTCTACACACTCGGGCAAATGCCACCTGTACATTGGCTGCTGACTTGTGAGTCGTCTCGACTGGGTGGCCTGTGATTCGACACTTCTATGAGTGAGGGTCTCTAATTGGCCCTCAGTCCTCCAGATTAACAGTGAACCAAAGGCAGAAGCAGCACTGAGGTATAATTATTTGAATTTTAGCATAACATGAAATGAATTCGCGAATTTTTCAGGTCTCTATCTATGTCCTATGCCTAGAGACCGGAAAAATTCGCGGGTTCAATTACCTCCAGGATAGACTCCACAATCCTTTGCACACTCGGGCAAATGCCACCTGTACATTGGCTGCTGACTTGTGAGTCGTCTCGACTGGGTGGCCTGTGATTCGACACTTCTATGAGTGAGGGTCTCTAATTGGCCCTCAGTCCTCCAGATTAACAGTGAACCAATGGCAGAAGCAGCACTAAGGTATAATTATTTGAATTTTAGCATAACATGAAATGAATTCGCGAATTTTTCAGGTCTCTACCTATGCCATGTAAAACCAAACATTAAGCACGGAAGCTATATTTCAAACGGTATCAAAATATTTGAAATTGCAAAATGTAGAGGCCTTATCTCCCTTAAAATGGTTCCTCGTCAATTTTTTTTGCGAGAAACGTACAAAATATTTCCGTTTATTAGTTTTCTCTGAACTGAATTCAATGAGGATATCATAAACGTTTTGGACATGGTTTTATTTAAATATTATTGGTGATGTCTGCCATGGTTTTAATATTTTTAAGTTATTTTCTAGTTAACTGAAGATTATTAGAAGTGTATTATTATATGTATTATTTGTTATTATCACATATAATATTATTGTTTAAATTGCACCCACTAAATGTCAAGGTCTAATTTCTACTAAGTCATAAGGATGATTTTGTTTAGTTGGCATTAGTTAAATTCTTTTACATGTAGTGTTCTTAAAACACTAAAAACATATCCTTGAATAATGGCAACTGAAGATTTTAATGTCAGTAATACTATTTGAATAATTAATATGATACGTAATAAATTAAATATTACATTTATTGATGTGTTTCATAAGAGTGTTAATATAAAATAACCTGCAATTAAATTTGCAGTTAATCGTGTGAATAAATTCCTGGCGGATTACATTTCTAATAGTCATAGAAGTTTACGTTATATATATTAATATAGGCTTGTACATATATATGTATAGAGCATTAATGTAAGAAAACACATTAGTCAAATTTATTCTAAATTAATATATTTCCGTGTGTATATTAGTATAAGGATTGACTGTATAAAAAGTGTTTTAATCATTCAAGAAGGGTCTAAAGAACTCCTAATTTGCTCTGTTTTACTAAACATAAAAAAAGTCTGTACTTTTACAAAAAATTTTGGAAAACAGTTGGCAATAATTAAACTATAAGAAATATATTGTAAATTTGTACAACACATAGTTTTAATTTTTTGTAAATATATGAAATACGTTTTTTGAGA